>NW_017673924.1:25363-51392 GCF_001879085.1 Nicotiana attenuata | reverse complement strand
AAAATCCCCCGATGCCCAACACTATGCTCCAGAACCAATTTTCAAGGTCTCGAGTCCATACTCTTACGCTCCTCATTTTGAGCCTCCCGGTGAGACTGCAAAGCCTGACTCAGACAGTGGAGCAAGATGAGTTCTTCAGAAAGCTGAAAGGGTTTAAGATGCCAAAGTTTAATTTGTATGATGGGCGCGGAGATCCAGTAGCCCATCTGAGGGGTTATTGCAGTGAAATGAGAAGTGTTGGCGGGAAAGACCTTGTGGCTTTTACCTCCACCAAATGTTTTGTGATTAACCTTACCACTGACAAGATTGTTTTGCAGGGAAAAAGAGTTAACAATATTTACATTGTAGATTTGTCCACTCTTTCAGAAATGAACTCACTTGTTTGAGTGTGTTAGTTAATGATCCCCTCCTGTGGCACAAAAGACTTGGTCATGCTAGTCTAAATCAGCTTAACAAATTAGTCTCTAAGGACTTGGTGATAGGGTTACCTAATATCAAGTTCAAGGAAGACAAAGTTTATGAGGCATGTGCAAGGGGGAAGCAGGTAAGATCATCCTTCAAAAGCAAGAAAATGGTAAGTACAACCAAGTCGTTGGAACTGGTCCATATGGATCTATGTGGTCCAATGAGAACCATGAGCAGAGGTGGAAAGAGATATGTAATGGTGCTAGTTGATGATTATTCTAGATTTACCTGGGTTATATTTCTAACCTCCAAAGATGAAGCATTTGACATGTTTTCTGCATTTGTTAGAAAAACTCAAAAACAATTAGGAAATCAACTTGCCTCCATTAGGTCTGATCATGGAACTGAATTTGAAAATTCCAAGTTTGCTGAATTCTGTAATGAAAATGGTATAGATCATAATTTCTCTGCCCCTAGGACCCCTCAGCAAAATGGAGTAGTTGAAAGAAAGAATAGAACTCTTGAGGATATGGCTAGAACCATGCTACTTTCTAGTAAATTACCTCACAGCTTCTAGGCAGAGGCTGTAGACACTGCATGTTACATAATCAATAGATGCATGACCAGACCTCTGGTAGAGAAGACTCCCTATGAATTACTTAAAGGGAGAAAACCAAATATATCCCATCTTAGGGCATTTGGTTGCAAGTGCTATGTGCACAATAATGGAAAAGACTCCATAGGTAAGTTTGATCCCAGAAGTGATGAGGGGGTATTCTTGGGATATTCTTCACATAGCAAAGCATATAAAGTGTTTAACAAAAGAACTTTGTGTGTAGAAGAAAGTGTGCATGTAGTATTTGATGAAACTAACATTCTTTTTGAGAGACAAGAACATGAAGATGAAGCCATTGGATTGATAAAGGACTTGACTGAAGCATCAGCTCAGGTCAAAGTGGCACCAACAGAAGGAACGGGTGATGGAATAGGTTCTTCCATACAGGGCAACCTAATAGGGGGAACTAGTCAAAAAGGAATTGAAATAAATTCCTTAAAGGAACCTGTTCATGATCCTATTCCTCAGCAAATAGCAGAATGCTCTAGCAGAAGCCAGATGGTTGTGAAACCTCACAAATATCAAAGTTCTCATCCCATTGAGAACATTCTCACTGATCCAACATCTGGAGTCAAAACAAGATCACAATTAAAGAATTTGTGTGCCTTTGATGCTTTTCTATCTATCATTGAACCTAAAAATGTTGTTGAAGCTTTGCAGGATGCAGATTGGGTAAATGCAATGCAGGATGAACTCAACCAATTTGAAAGAAGTCAAGTCTGGCATCTTGTACCAAGACCCAAGGACAGATCAGTCATTGGCACAAAATGGGTCTTCAGGAACAAACTTGATGAAGATGGAACAGTTACAAGAAACAAGGCAAGGCTAGTGGTTCAAGGCTACCGCCAAGAGGAAGGCATTGACTATGATGAGACCTTTGCTCCAGTTGCAAGACTAGAGGCAATCAGACTCCTCATAGCCTTTGCAGCACACATGGAATTCACTCTCCATCAGATGGATGTCAAAAGTGCCTTCCTGAATGGCTACCTAAAGGAAGAAGTGTTTGTGAAACAACCTCCAGGATTTGAAAGCAAGGAATGTCCTGATCATGTGTACAAGCTAGACAAAGCTCTATATGGGCTCAAGCAGGCCCCAAGAGCTTGGTATGAACGGCTATCAAAATTCCTACAGGAGCATGGTTACAAAAGGGGTAAAATTGACAGTACCTTGTTCTTAAGGGAAAAAGTTAAAGACCTCCTTGTTGTGCAAATATATGTTGATGACATAATATTTGGGGCCACTACTGATAGGTTGAGTAAGGACTTTGCAAAGCTAATGGGGAGTGAGTTTGAAATGAGCATGATGGGTGAGCTTAACTTCTTCTTAGGGTTGCAGATCAAACAAAGTCAAAATGGAACCATGATTCATCAGCAGAAGTATACAAAAGAACTAATCAAAAAGTTTAAAATGGAGGATTCTAAAGAAATAGATACACCTATCGCAACTGCCACTAAATTAGATGTTGATGAACCTGGTTCATCAGTTGATCAGAAGTTGTATAGGGGTATGATTGGTTCATTCTTGTATCTTACTGCCAGCAGACCTGACATTGTTTTCAGTGTAGGGCTTTGTGCTCGTTTTCAGGCAAATCCAAAAGAGTCTCACTTGACTGTTGTCAAGAGGAATTGAGATATCTGAAAGGCACCACTGATTTGTGTCTTTGGTATCCCAAAGGTAGTAATTTCAATCCAGTAGGATATGCTGATGCTGATTATGCATGTTTCCAAGTGGATAGGAAGAGCACCTCAGGTATGGCACACTTCCTTGGTTCATGCCTTGTATCATGGGCTGCCAAAAAGCAAAATTCAGTAGCCCTATCTACTGCTGAAGCTGAATATATTGTTGTTGCTTCTTGTTGTGCTCAATTGCTATGGATCAAACAACAGCTGGTAGACTTTAGAGTTGAAGTGGGATGTATACCAATATTCTGTGATAACACTAGTGCTATAAGTATGACAAAGAACCTTGTTCATCATAAAAGGACCAAGCACATAGATGTTAGACACCACTTCTTAAGTGATAACTATGAGAAAGGATTGATCTCAATAGAATTTTGTGCTACTGATAAACAAATAGCTAACTTCTTCAGTAAAGCACTGAGTAGAGAAAACTTTGAGAGGAACAAGTTGGAATTAGGGATGATTAAGATCACCTAAAAGGTCCAGTTCAGAATGCACAATGGAAAAAAAGGAAATGAAAAAAAAAGGAAAAAAAAATTATAATTTGGCTAGAAGTTTCAACTTTGTGTAAATACTAGATTGATCCTTACTCAGTCTCATACTTTAATCAGTATACTCCTGTGACATGTGTATATATGACTCACTAATCTCTTACAAAGTTTTTTCTATTATGACATTTGAGGCATGTTCAAGGGAATTCTACTTGAAGAACCTGGTTCATCAGTATATGCTTATGAGAAAGTTCAGGTATGTTTTCTATACTTAGCACAATTAGAAAGATTAATTTTTTCAATCATGAGCAGAAGTCCTACATTCATCAAATTCCCAGAAATTCTATCCGTTGAGCATTGAACCAGTTTCATTCTCCTAGAACTCTAAGGAAAACGGGATTCTTGCCTAAAAACTAGCGTCGCCTATTAATCTCTAAGAGACCGGAATTCTAAAGTGATTAGACTCCTGATTGACTACTGCAAAAAGGCTTCCGTTACTGTATTTAATCATAACCCTCTTTGAATACACTCCACATCCTGCTCTTTAGTCCATAACCGTCATTAATCTCTCCCAAATTCTGATCATCCTCTTTCTCTCCAAAATTCCCAAAATTCTCCAGAAATACTTCACCATGACAAACCCTCAAGATAACCCTGGAAATCCCCCACCAGTGTCTCCCTCAAACACGTCCTCATCTACTCCTCCTGTTGAAAACCCAAAACCTAGGTTTCGTAGGCAAAAAATGCTAGCTAGAAAAACAGTAGCTTCTGGAGCTTTGAGGAAAGCTCTAAATGAAAAATTGAAGGCTAGTCAGAAGAAGGAAAGTCCTGCTCGAGAAACTGACTCAAGCTCTGAGTCTGAAGCCTTTATCTCTGCTAGTGAAGGTGAAGAACATGGTTCGTCTGACACTGATAAAATTCAAGAAACCCCTAGAGAGGTAAATACTTGTTTGGTATTTTCTGATGCTGTTGAAGATGTAGATACTAGGTTTGTTTTGGTTTGTCCTTTGAAAGATGTAAAGGGGGCTGAGTCAAGAAAAAGGGGAGGTAAGAAGAAAGAAAAAGTTCTTGCTATTTGTGGGAATGTTGAAGAGGGTGGCTACAACTCAGGGGGGAATAATTTCTGGGGAGGCGGCTGAAGGGTTAGTGAACTTGAGCAAGCATCAAGGAGAACCTGGTGCATCTGGTGAGGAAACTTTGGCAGATATGCTAAAGAAAGTTAGGGCCAGTTATGATCCAAAGAAGCGCAAGGCTTCCACACAAAAAGCTCCAACTGCTTCCAAGCCAACAAAGAAAAGCAAAGTGTCATCTTCAAAGTCTACTGTCCCTTCGTTACCAAAGGGAAGAGCTACTAGAAGCAGGGTCAAACAAAGTGAGGCAGAGTTGCCAAAGCATGAGAGAAGGCACACTGCCAATTACATGGACTTGGTCCTCATGGAGTGCCTTGTGAGAGGAATGCAGATAAACTGGCCTGCTTTCATTGTCAAACTACTGGATAGAGTCATCAATGGCTCCAAAGCTCATGCCCCACCATATGGGTTCCTATTGACTACTGTTTTGGTAAGGCTAAATGTGCCTTTGAAGAAGTGGGAGATGGCATCAAGCAAGGAGCACTTTGGTGTCAAGACTCTTATGGCTTGTGACTATCCAGTAAATGCCACTCCAGTTAAACCTGGTTCATCTCTGAAGACTCCTGTGAATAGTAAGGTTTAGGGCTTTGGTTCAGGAATGTGGGACTAAGGATGCTAAAATTGCTAGGCTGCAGGCTCGTGTTGCTGAATTGGAAACTGAGCGCGATGGACTTAGAGCTGAGCTAGCAAAAGAAAAGGAGAAGAGTGATGGAATGCTTCAGAATATGCTCAAACTTTTTCAAACCCAGCCCTCTAGTTCCTCCAAGCCCTAGGATGTCCAGTTCCTGTCTTCTGCACCCATCTAGAACCCCCAGTGACCCAGTTAGGGATTTTTTTTTTTTGCTCATGTTTGAAGTTATTTTCTTTCTGTTTGTGGTCTGTGTATGGAAACATCTCTAATCAATGACAATTTGCTATTTCTCTTGTTCTATTGCAGATTCTGATCTTAATAGTTAATTTTGTTTGCTGGTTGTTGATTAATTAAACCATGTTTTCACTTGCAGTTGCCCCAGTGGCCATGAGTAATTATTAATATCTGGGTTCACAATATTTGCAACTTTTCGATGATGCCAAAAGGGGGAAGAAATATTGTGCTTTACTTGTTATTCTAAATAATGTGATATTTATAACCTGATTAAACCTGGTCCTTGATAATAAGTTAAAATTCTAAGTTAAAATATTGATGATTAAGCTGAGTTCCACAGATTCTCTGATCAGCAAAAGCACAGGGTTTGTCATCATCAAAAAGGAGGAATTTGTTGGCCCAAGTTAAGATGAAGTTTTGAAGATTGACAAATGAACTCAGTCATGGGCCAGGTTCATCATGTGAGACACAGTGGTTATCTACTTATACATGTGAGATGCACGTGAAGAAGATAAGTCTCAAGGATCAAGCAGCAATATCTTCTGAACTGATCGAAAAGGTTGCATAAAGGATAAGGACATGAAGTCTCCTTATGTGAAGAGAACTTAATCCGGATCAAGGATAAGGGTTGGAGTTTGTATTGTTCTAGGACTCAAATTCGATGAAGGATCAGCAATTGAGTCTCAATCAAACTCTAATTACTAACTCATTAAATAACTGTGATTGTTCTCTTTTACATGTATTGCACAAACGCAGAAGTTAAAACTAAATTGAGAGCAAAAGAGCGAGGCAATTTTGCAAGCAATTTATGTGAGATTCAAGTGTGCATTCCTGAAGCTACTTGAACAAGATAGAAGAACCAGTTCCTTGTGTCTTTCTTTTATTCTAGTTCAATTGTAGTAGGTGTTTTAAAGTTGTACCTTTCCAGCTTTCATAGAAGCAATTGTATTAGGTACTTTGAGCATCCAAGTTAGAGTTAACTTGAAGGTGTCGCAACAGTTGAGATTGTGTGCCACACTGGGATTAGAGTTTAATCCTTAGGTTTACAAGAATTTTGTAAATGCTGTTTTGGCTCAGTGATTTTAGTGGAAGTTTGGAAAAATCCTACTGAGTAGTAGGTCGTGGTTTTTTCACCTTTTGAACCAGGTGTTTTCCACGTAAAAATCTCTGTATTCTTTATTTTATGCACTCTTAATTCCGCAAACAGTAGTAGTAAGTACATCTAGAAGAACCAAGTTCTTCTAGAGCGAAAATTGGGTACCACACAAATCACCCTCCCCTCTTGTGTGGTATTGAAGTTTAGAACATCAAGTTGTATTGGAGAGATTACAAATATGTGTGTTTTTTTGTTTTTTTAAAGTTCAATCCATGAGGGTTATTTCGGTCACTTCCATGTATTACTAATTCCCGTATTCTTATTCCACCTATCCCGCCTAAATAACACATAGATTTCTGCATAACTTATGCAGGTGTTAGTTAAGCTGTCTATTGACTTGAGCCTTGGGGTTTGCTCCCTTTCAAGGTCTCAAGTTCGAAACCCACTGGGTGCAAACAATTTCTGAGGGCCATCGGACTGGGTAAAACCCTAATTAACCGTGGTGCACTTGCGGGAAACTCCTTGCTAAGGGCCTGTGCACCCCCGGAATTAGTCGAGGCTCGAAGAGACTCGGACACCCGGTGCAAATCAAAAAAAAAAGCCAACCAAACAATATATAGTACTTATTATATAATGCTGAATCTCACGCAAGTTTCAAAAGGTAATCAGACATTGTATTACTAATGTGGAGTTTTATACAGGTATTATCATATTTTAGTAATGCAACCACACGACCCCTTATAGTAATACAAATAAGTATGTTATTTTACAGAACATCCTCCAGAACCAGTGAGAAAGATTGTAGAAGAAAGCATCTAATGTAATCAGTAATGAAAGGTAATACAGAGAATAAAATTTCAATTAGTTTAGCTACACCATTAAGAATATAATATATCAGGTGAATTGCTTAAAGTTCCAAGGCTATTGAAACATCAACCTAATAATATTTGTAGTTGCTGCAACAGTAATCAATTGGATTACATATTTCTGCAAACTGAGTATGTAAATAAATATTATGGGAACCACGAACAAAAGCATAGATATGTCAACTTCTCAGCGTTTTACTTTCTTGGCAAGTAACTTATTAGAGATACACGATGCAAGGGGGCTTTCATCAGCATACAAAAGCAGAACACTAGTAGGATTTTCTGGGAAGCATTGTTGCCCTTCTTCTCATTTTGCTCAAAATAGAGAACTTATGGAAACTTTACAGCAAATATGGGGACTCCACGAAACAGATGTTGGCACAAGATACTTTGTATCTGAAGTAAAAGATTTTCAGAAATCAAATTTTACCATTTTGGTAAATACCGCATTGTTTGCTGGATTTCGACCCCAGGAAAGACGAACCGTCTGTTTCCCGATAACTGCTCCATTAAATTTCTATATTGCATCCTCTGCTACGCACCTATGGAACATAAGAGGCAAGTAAGTTATGCAATGTTTAGCATTTGAAAGCTTCAAATAAACATCCATTTGAAACAATAGTAATAACCAAAATTCACTATATATACATGTGTAACCGTTTAGTTTATCGAGAGTTCAAGCAGCAACTTCATTTTACTTCTATTGGTTAGGTTTTGATAATATGATTACCTATTCTAGTGATTTAAAATAGGTTATGAATGATATATTCTACTATAGGACCATTTCATAAACAAAAAAGAAATCTTTTTTATAACCGAGAAATCCCCGAAAACATGGCGCAAGATTTTAAACTCTGCCCAAAGAAAGAGTTCTTATCAATCATTATTTTAGCTGGTCCTCACTAGAAATCATAGTATGCAAAAATACTAAGCAAAGGAAGAACTGACTAAAATCCCTTTTGCCCGGTGCGAGAGTGGGAAAAGGAAAGGCATGAGACTACCTCACATTTTTGGAAAGAGATATTATGCCTGTGAGAACATGCCAAAGGAGTTCATATCATCCAAAATAAGCAGAGATAGATTCTGAAAGGCATATAATATTCCTAATCATAGAAAGTTCATGGGTTCCTTTTCTCTCTCTTGACCTTCTTGGAAAGCCGTTTTTTCGGGTCTAAAAATACTTCAAGCTGCATCTTTGCCCAAAGGTCTTCAAAATGGTCATGAAATCCCTGCTGAAACCAATCCAAAATTTCTGAAAACAATTCTCGAGGATTATCATCCCACAATTTCCTTAGCATGGCACAACTATCAATCGTTCTCTTCTTGGTCCTCATCTTGTTTAAAAGTTTTCCAACCCGCTTAAGACATGATGCCTCAGGCTTCAAAATGCTAGCTGGCGAGGCTGCCAAGAATTTTTGTACAGATTTTAAGTATGGCAGAACGTTGCCTTCAAGCAAGGAACAAGCAAATACTGCCACCCGGCTCATATCATTTTCGATTGAATGCAGTAGTTCAGTGTAGACCAAATATTCAGGGGCACATTTTGAAATAGATGACCGTCGACCGAGGAATACGATTTCTTTTACCAAGCAAGCCTGATACTGAACAGCATGAACTTTTCTGTCAGATTACGATAAGGATGAAACATTTTTAATGCGTTTAGCAACCCTGTCAGCCCAGCCAGCACAAATATCTTGGCCCAAAATCTCCTCCTCATTCAGTTGAAGAGGGAATTTGTTCGAATGAATCCTCCAAGCACATTCTACATCTTCCAAAGTCCCGTGACGCCACGAGAAATCTTGTTGCGAATCACATAATTTGGAGTTAAAGACAAGATTAATGAGTTGCCGCCTCAACTTGGACATTTCCTCCATTGTTTTAAAATGTAAGGTGTTGTCATTGCAGAATTCCAGTGGTTTACCAGAAAGTTCAAAACATTGTAGAGCATATGCTACTGTTAGAACATCACTAGTGGGGTTTGAAAATTTTGCACGAGACACTTTAGCAGTTTCTTTCAGCTTTTTCATCCTCATTCTTTCCTCTTTTCCTAAGTCTCGCTCGCTTTCCACTGAACCTGGTTTCTCATCCTGTTTCAAGCCATCTGGATCTTTGCAGTTTCCTTCAAACTCCATAAGGAAAGGATTTGACAAGCTCAAAGCTGATGCTGCTGCAACTGCATAAGCCAAGACTGTATTTGCGCGGGAATAATCTTTCACCTTTTGCATAATTTGGATTACTGTAAGGAGCATACGGGAGTGGCGAGGACTCATAGGATATTGTGCCATGGCCTTCCCTAAAGGTGTCAGTCTTCCTTTGCTATCAAGTGCTTCAAGAACCTTTAAGCAACGCTCTGCTTCAACTAAGGCGGTTGGCTCAGGAGGAGTTGGGAAAGGGAAGTTAGCAACCTGAGATAACAGAGGATAAATATTAATGGTGGTAATCAATAAATACCAAGACAAATAACATACAGATCCACCTAGAAGAAAAATCAATCTGCTAGAGGCAAGCAAGGAACATAACAAATAGTGACAGTTTCCCTTCTTTTTTTTTAATTGGGTGGGAGCGAGGAAGTCGACCAGCTGATAATTTTTTCAATCTAAGAAATACTTTGTTTTGTTTGGGGCGGGGAGGGGGGGTTAGGGGAGGGTCTGACAGCATTTACAACCTACAGGACTGCAGGCAAAGGTGTGAACTTCATTAAAACACATCTTCATGCTGGTGACTTTGCCAAATACTCCAAGATCATATCATTTCAACCAAGTCTTGGAACAGAAAGAATAATAACCTATTCCAAGCAAGAAACTTGCCTTATCAATATGCATGGACTTCAGAAGTAGGACAACACCATCAACTGGTACTTTCAGTATTTCTGCATTTGAGAAGTCAAAGAACATGTCATTGAAGACTGCAGAAGAATAAAGCCGATAACAGTGCCCAGGACCTGTTCTTCCAGCCCTTCCTGCACGCTGAGCAGCTGAAGCCTTACTTATAAATTGTATTTCATAAGCTTCCATACCATTGGAAGAGTTGTACTTTTTGACCTTTTCTCTGCCTGTGTCAACCACATATTTAATACCGGGAATTGTCAATGAGGTTTCAGCCACATTAGTGGCAACAACAACTAGGCGTTCTCCTTCCTTGACCTCTTCAAACACGCGAAGCTGTGCAGATGCAGGAAGCATAGCATAAAGAGGTAAAACACACATCGGACCAGCAAAGGTTCCATTAGCCCCATTCCTAACCTTACTTAAGAGAGGTTCAGATTCATTTGAAGCTCCTTCCTGTTCACCAGAATCAGGTTGTGATGTCCTTTNTAGTTGCATTCACAAACATGCTTTGAACTGCATCCTGATTTTACTATTGTTCCCACTTCTGAACGACTTAACCTTTGCTTGGTAATTAAACTAGTTACCACTGTCCCTCCACATTATCTCAACAACTAAAGGAGTCACTAGTTCACTTTTCTTCTTTTTTGTTACCTTTCTCAACAAAAAAAATATTTAACTCCTAAACAAAAGCCAATAGTGTTAAGATATTCCAAAATTGGATTAAAAATGGGTCTGAATGGAGTGGAATGAACATAACGGATTCATATAGCCAACTCCAACTAGTTTGAAATCAAGACACGGCTAATTGATAGAAACATCTCTCTTGCTTCTTTGAAAGTAATTTATAAAGTTTTAATTATTTCACTATTCAAGGTATTGCTCTAATTTTCTCAACCTTTTCTTAAATATTTAGCAGTCAAATGGTGTGCACCCTTTTTCATAGTAAGGACAAAATATAAAGCACTTAAAAGGTAGGGACGAAGATTTCAATTTACCTAGACATTAATACTGACCTGTAGTTCCCGAAGCAAAATTCCATCAGTCAAGAACTTTATGGAGAAATTGTCTCCTATCCTCCTGTCATGTCTAACTTGGAAACCAACCTCTTTGCCAAGACTAAAACCAAGCTCAAATGCCACTCGTTTGGCAGTTGCAAGTACTGCAACACGGCGTGGTTGAGTCACACCAATAATACCACCACGACCATTGGAATGATTTGAACCATAGCCAGCTTCATAAAGGAACTGAAAGATCCCAAACCAAAAGCAAGAGATAAAAACACTAAAACAAAACTAAAAATTAAGGAAGAATGAAATAAATAGAACTCTATATTACCAACCGAAGGAAAAGGAAGTGTTAGAATAGTTATGTAAATACTAAATAGTAGTAAATAACCCTAATCTCATATGTATCAAGAGTAGGACATGTTATGTATATATAGGGCTCATTGTATCACGTTTAACATATGAGAATAATATCAATAATATTTTCTCCCGTGCTTTCTCACATGGTATCAGAGCAACCATGAGAAATTTAACGCTGTGCATAAATTCCAGCGACTCCTGGAAGAGAAAACAATCAACCAGAAGCCCTTTTTTCCGGCAAAAACAGTCTGTCCGCAAGAATCATACTATCCGTCAGTGTTGTGCAAAAACCAACATCACTGGAAAGTAGATTAGAGCTCGGCAAACAACCCAACAAAAAATCTCCGATAGAACAGGCTGTACGCGCCTCCACGCGCCACCGGAAGAATTTCTCCGGCGAAGCTCTGACGCCCATGCGCCGGTGCGTGAGGCACTTTCCAGACACTTTTTGATGAAATTCCTTCAGATCAGTTGGATCGCCCTCAAATTCCGACCCTACCCATAATTTTATTTTTTAATTCCGACCAATTTGAGTTTTTCCAACGACTACACTGATTTTTTTCGGCAACTACAGTAATTTTCCCACAAAAACAACGTTTCCTTCATCTGTTTCAGCGAGTTTTCAGTTGATTCTTTCTGTTATTTGGTGATAATTTTATAGACCTCACTTTAATCCAACGATGTCTTGGGGAGTCGATGCCTTCGGGTCTAATAACCCGGCTTCTAGCAATTCCGGTGTTATGATTACCTCAGAACTTTTAATGGGAAGTTCAAACTACTTAGCTTGGGCTTCGTCTGTCGAGTTTGGTTTGGGAAAAAGCTCACACATTATACACTAATGACATATCTCGTTTCTATGATGTGATATCGCATATGACAAATTTAAAGAAACATGAATTAGATAAATCCACTTACTTGGGACAAGTACAGGCAGTCATGGAGGAATTTGAGAAGTTGATGCCAGCTTCTGCTAGTGTTGCAAAGCAGCAAGAGCAGCGACAAAAGATGTTTCTAGTTCTTACTCTTGTTGTGCTTCCTAATGATCTTGACTCGGTACACGATCAGATTTTGGCTAGTCCGACTGTCCCCCACAGTTGATGAATTATTCTCTCGATTATTTCGCCTTACTGCAGCATCAAGTCACCCAGTGATCTCATCACAGACACTTGACTTATCTGTTCTCGCATCCTAGACAGTGGACAATCGGGCATCTCATACTATGGAGAATAGACGAGGAGGAGGTCGTTTTGGAAGTTCTAGACCCAAGTGCTCTTATTGTCATAAACTTGGACACACTCGTGACGTGTACTATTCTTTACATGGCCGCCCACCCAAGAATGCTTATATTGCTCAGACTGAGACTACAGGTAAGCAGGGATTTTCTTTATCTGAAGAGGAGTATAATGAGTTACTTCAATATCGAGCAAGTAAGCAGACATCTCCACAAGTAGCCTCTGTTGCTCAGACTGATACTTCTGTTGCTGATAATTCTTTTGCTTGTGTTTCCCAGTCTAGTACTGTTGGACAATGGGTTGTGGACTCAGCATCTTCTGATCATATCTCTGGTAATAAATCACTTTTGTCAAGTATTGCATATTCACAGTCTTTTCCCGCTGTTACTTTAGCCAATAGGTCTCAAACTAAAGCAAAAGGAGTTGGACAAGCGAATCCCCTACCCTCTGTCACTCTATATTCCGTTCTTTATGTCCCTGACTATCCTTTTAATCTTGCATCTGTTAGTCATTTGACTCGTGCCCTCCATTGTGGTATATATTTTATTAATGATTCTTTTATTATGCAGGACCGCAGTACGGGCCAGATGATTGGAACAGGACTTGAATCAGAAGGCCTTTACTACCTTAACTCACTCACTTCCTCCAAGGCATGTCTAGTTACGGATCCTCCAGACCTAATTCACAGACGTTTAGAACATCCAAGCTTATCCAAGCTCCAGAAGATGGTGCCTAGTTTGTCTAGTTTATCTACATTAGAGTGTGAGTCATGTCAGCTTGGGAAACATACCCGAGCCTCTTTTCCTCGTAGTATTGAGAGTCATGTAGAGTTTGTTTTTTCTTTAGTTCATTCTGATATATGGGGTCCTAGTAGAGTCAGTTCAACCTTGGGATTTCGTTATTTTGTTAGTTTCATTAATGATCATTCAAGATTTACTTGGATTTTCTTAATGAAAGATCGTTCTGAGTTGTTTTCTATATTCCAGAATTTTTGTGCTGAAATTAAAAATCAATTTGGTGTTTCTATTCGTACTATTCGCAGTGATAATGCCTTAGAATATTTATCCTTTCAATTTCAGTAGTTTATGACTTCTCAAGGAATTATTCATCAGACCTCTTGTCCTTATACCCCTCAGCAAAATGGGGTTGCAGAGAGAAAGAATTGGCACATTATTAAGACTGCTCACACACTTCTCATTGAATCTCATGTTCCGTTACATTTTTGGGGCGATGCAGTTATCACAACTTGTTATTTGGTTAATCGGATACCTTCATCTCCCATCCAGAATCAGATTCCGCATGCAGTATTGTTTCCCCAGTCACCCTTATACTCTGTTCCCCCTCGTGTTTTTGGGAGCACTTGTTTCGTTCATAACTTAGCCCCTGGGAAAGATAAGTTAGCTCCTCGTGCTCTCAACTATGTCTTCCTTGGTTATTCTCGTGTTCATAAGGGACATCGTTGTTACTCACCTGATCTTCGTAGGTACTTTATGTCCTTTGACGTCACATTTTTTGAGTCTAAGCCTTTCTTTACCTCTTCTAACCATTCTGACCACCTTGATATATCTAAGGTCTTACCTATACCAACCTTTAAGGAGTCTACTATAGATCCTCCTTCACCTTCCGTCACAGAAGTCTTACCCATTCCAACCGTTGGGGAGTCTAGTGTGGCTCCTCCTAGACTCCCCGCCACAGGAACACCACTCTTGACATATCATCATCGTCCGCACCCAGCATCAGGCCCAGCTGATTCACGTCATGCACCTGACCCTGCTCATACTGCGGACTTGTCTCTTCCTAGTACACCGATTGCACTTTGGAAAGGTATACGGACCACCCTTAATCCTAATCCCCATTATGTCGGTTTAAGTTATCATTGTTTGTCATCACCTTATTATGCTTTTCTATTCTGTTTCCATCCCTAAGTCTACAGGTGAAGCATTGTCTCATCTAGGATGGCGACAAACTATGATTGACGAGATGTCTAAAGTAGTCTCCTAGAACCTGGTTTGGTAAGTTCAGCACAGTTATCCAGGAATTTGGCATGACTCCGAGTGAAGCTGATCACTCTGTATTCTATTGGCATTCTGCTTCGAGTCTCTATATTTATCTGGTGGTCTATGTTGAAGACATTGTTATTACAGGCAATGACCAGGATGGTATTACTAAATTGAAGCAACATCTATTTCAACACTTTCAGACTAAGGATTTGGGCAAACTAAAGTATTTTCTGGGTATTAAGGTCGCTCAGTCTAGCTTAGGTATTGTGATCTCACAACGGAAGTATGCCTTAGATATTCCTGAGGAGACAGGAATGACAGGTTGTAGACCTGTTAACACTCCGATGGATCCGAATTCTAAACTTCTGCCAGGACAGGGGGAGCCTCTTAGCGATCCTACAAAATATAGGCAGTTGGTTGGTAAATTAAATTACCTTATAGTGGCAAGACCTGACATTTCCTTTCCTGTGAGTGTTGTGAGTCAGTTTATGGATTCTCCGTGTGACTCATTGGGATGCAGTTGTTCGCATTCTTCGGTATATAAAATCAGCTCCAGGTAAAGGTTTATTGTTTAAGGATCGAGGCCATGAACAGATCGTTGGATACTCAGATACTGATTGGGCAAGATCACCTTCTAATAGACGTTCTACTTCTGGATATTGTGTCTTAGTAGGAGGAAATTTGGTATCTTGGAAGAGCAAGAAACAGAATGTGATTGCTCGGTCTAGTGCAGAAGCACAATATCGAGCAATGAATATGGCGACATGTGAGATAATTTGGATCAAACAGTTGCTCAAGGAGTTGAAATTTGGTGAGATTAGTCAGATGGGACTTGTGTGTGATAATCAAGCTGCTCTTCATATTGCGTCAAATCCAGTGTTCCATGAGAGAACTAAACACATTGAGATTGACTGTCACTTTGTCAGAGAAAAGATACACTCGGGAAATATTGCTAAAAAGTTTGTGAAGTCGAATGATCAGCTTGCAAATATTTTCACCAAGTCTCTCACTGGTCCTCGTATTAACTACATATGTAACAAGCTCGGTACATATGATTTATATGCACCAGCTTGAGGGGGAGTGTTAGTATAGTTATGTAATACTAAATAGTAGTAAATAACCCTAATCACATATGTATTAGGAGTAAGACATGTTATGTTTAACATATGAGAATAATATCAATAATATTTTCTCTCGTGCTTTCTCACAGGAAGCATATAGAGAACAATAGAATATCTTACCTGAGGAACTTGGGTTGTCTTACCACAACCTATCTCACCACAAACTATTACACACGTGTTCTCATTTATAGCTTCCATTATCTCCTGTTCCATCATGACTATCGGCAGATCGCTCCTCTTATTTTCAACCTCCTTTGGTCTTGAAACGTGCACCACAGTTGGAGTTGTTAAAGCTCTTTGAGGAAGACTGTTAGCCGAGTTGCTACTATTGCTTAGAATGGCATTTTGAATATCCTTGGTACCATCCTGTTCAATATGAAGTGCCCACACAGAACAAGGATGACATGCATATGAGAGAGCCTCAACGAAAATTAGGTACCAAGTATATGGTTGACACAAAATAAAAGGCTGTATAAACTGAGAGTGAAGCAATACCATTGATTTCCTCTGTTCTTCGTTATAACAATCACAAATAGATGGATGATCTTGCTGATAATCTGACTTTAAACATTCTGTAGTTCTATCCTCTTCTTGCTTATTTTGCACCGAAGCATCTCCTCCGCAAACTAAAAGTCCACTCTGAGAAGTCAACTCTTCAGGAGACCCTGGAGTGACCAGTGCTTCACTTTGTACTTCACTTTTTCCTAAGGAGGACTGCAAAAGATTGCTATTGACTATTGGACTCGACTTCATTTTGTTAGAATCATCCAAGACATCACTAGTTAGGTTGTTGGTTGTCCTCTTCTTGACTGGCATTCAGGACAGGGGGGAGCCTCTTAGCGATCCTACAAAATATAGGCGGTTGGTTGGTAAATTAAATTACCTTACAGTGACAAGACCTGACATTTCCTTTCTTCGGTATATAAAATCAGCTCCAGGTAAAGGTTTATTGTTTAAGGATCGAGGGCATGAACAGATCGTTGGATACTCAGATGCTGATTGGCCAAGATCACCTTCTGATAGACGTTCTACTTCTGGATATTGTGTCTTAGTAGGAGGAAATTTGGTATCTTGGAAGAGCATGAAACAGAATGTGGTTGCTCGTTCTAGTGCAGAAGCACAATATCGAGCAATGGATATGGCGACATGTGAGCTAATTTGGATCAAACAGTTGCTCAAGGAGTTGAAATTTGGTGAGATTAGTCAGATGGGACTTGTGTGTGATAATCAAGCTGCTCTTCATATTGCGTCAAATCCAGTGTTCCATGAGAGAACTAAACACATTGAGATTGACTGTCACTTTGTCAGAGAAAAGATACACTCGGGAAATATTGCTAAAAAGTTTGTGAAGTCGAATGATCAGCTTGCAAATATTTTCACCAAGTCTCTCACTGGTCCTCGTATTAACTACATATGTAACAAGCTCGGTACATATGATTTATATGCACCAGCTTGAGGGGGAGTGTTAGTATAGTTATGTAATACTAAATAGTAGTAAATAACCCTAATCACATATGTATTAGGAGTAAGACATGTTATGTTTAACATATGAGAATAATATCAATAATATTTTCTCTCGTGCTTTCTCACAGGAAGCATATAGAGAACAATAGAATATCTTACCTGAGGAACTTGGGTTGTCTTACCACAACCTATCTCACCACAAACTATTACACACGTGTTCTCATTTATAGCTTCCATTATCTCCTGTTCCATCATGACTATCGGCAGATCGCTCCTCTTATTTTCAACCTCCTTTGGTCTTGAAACGTGCACCACAGTTGGAGTTGTTAAAGCTCTTTGAGGAAGACTGTTAGCTGAGTTGCTACTATTGCTCAGAATGGCATTTTGAATATCCTTGGTACTATCCTGTTCAATATGAAGTGCCCACACAAAACAAGGATGACATGCATATGAGAGAGCCTCAACGAAAATTAGGTACCAAGTATATGGTTGACACAAAATAAAAGGCTGTATAAACTGAGAGTGAAGCAATACCATTGATTTCCTCTGTTCTTCGTTATGACAATCACAAATAGATGGATGATCTTGCTGATAATCTGACTTTAAACATTCTGTAGTTCTATCCTCTTCTTGCTTATTTTGCACCGAAGCATCTCCTCCGCAAACTAAAAGTCCACTATAAGAAGTCAACTCTTCAGGAGACCCTGGAGTGACCAGTGCTTCACTTTGGACTTCACTTTTTCCTAAGGAGGACTGCAGAAGATCGCTATTGACTAGTGGACTCGACTTCATTTTGTTATAATAATCCAAGACATCACTAGTTAGGCTGTTGGTTGTCCTCTTCTTGACTGGTCGATCTCTATGTGGCATTTCTAACCCCGCCCTAGAAAACTGCACTTCTCTCATACGCTTCTCTCGGCTAGTTTCACCCTACAGCATACGGGGCATGATTTTAGAGCTAAAGTCTAACAACCTATCACATGTAAAGTAAATATGGACAATTACACAAACCTGACCCAAGTTCCTTGAAGACCACATAAGTGAATAAAGATCATCTTGGATCTGATACTTCCTGAAATGGGAATTATTTATCATTATCCAACAAAAAAAATTCCTGAATACTTAAAGAGAAAAGCTGTCCAAGCTAAATGAGGAGAATTCTTACTTCAAGGTCTTAATGCTTTCAGCTAAAAGGATTGATTTCTCCTTGTATTCCTACATTTGAGAAGACTGAATTATTCAAAGTCCAAAAACTAGATGACAAGAATAAGTAGTACTAACAAAATAAGAAAACAATGAACATTCCTGGATGCACTTACCTCGAGTTTCTTCAGCTTTTTTTTCTGAGATTGACTTAACTTAATGTTATTCTTCGTTTTAAGCTTATTCAATACCGGATATGAAAAAAATAAAAGCAATCGGTCATCTGTGAAGACGTTCAAACATGTATAACATATTGATTTTCTGTTTATACCTGTTCCTTTTCTGTCTTCTTCTTCTTTTTCTTGTCTGGCAATATAATTGCATTGCTATCTTGATCATTCAGACTATTAACACAAGCAGTCCAGATATTTTCCGGTTAATAACTACGAAGGTATATTCTCAACTGAAACCAAAGACAACAGTTGTTTAAGCAGCAAAAAAAGCAAGTGGATTACGAAATCAATTACCTCCAGATGTCTGTATCAAGGTTAATATCTGCACTAGGCTCCATTATCACGACTAAAAATAATAATGCTCTTGCAGCCGGCAGTCGAAGCAAATTGACAACTTCGTTGTGTTCTTTCTCAAGCTGCAAAAGGGACAAAAATAAGCATAAATCGTGGTATCCAAATCAAGGGGGCTCTAGGGTAAGGCAAGTGAAGCTCTTCGCCGGAGAAGAAGACGGAACAAGGAGGGTCGCCGGGGAAGAAAACGAAGGGTTGGGGTGGACGGCGGCAGAACCTTTTTTCGGGCAGGTTCTTGTTTTTCTTCTTTATTTAAAACCTTTTTTTAAAAAAAAATAAATGTCTTCTTTTTATTCGTTACTCCATATTACACGCATTTTTTGTGTTTTATTGCATATTAATTTCGGGTCCTAATGACACAGTAAAGACTCTATTAAGGTGTTCAAATTGAACAGATTTAACATGGAGTATTTAAGTAAAAAGTATAAACAACTTTAAGGGATTGTCCTTATATTTCGCGAAAATATAAAGTATTACTATATCATTATATAATATATGTAATTTATATTTATACAATTATTGATAAAATTGGCGTAGAGTAGCCCAGGTAAGTCTCTCTCTTTTCTTGCTTTCTCTCTCCTTCTGCATTCTCCCCTTTCTGCGATCTCTCTCTCTGATTCTCCCCCCCTCCCCCTTTTCTAGATCTGGTCTTCCGGCAAACACCCAAACATCATAGACCAGTCTCCGGCAACCACGACCCACACAGGTAACGACACTCAGTCCTCAACCAGCGGTACCAAAAACTCTGGGCAGCCATTTCTTCGGACCCTTTCAGGTTTCCAAGGGCAGTAGCGGTTAGGCATCATCGTCGGGACATTAGGAAGACAACAGAGGCGCTAGGAACAAGGGCAGAACTTTGGTTTTTCACAGCATCAGGAATATACCAAGACAAAAGTCCAGGTTGTATTTGCGGGAATTGGTACCTCCTGTCACACCCCTTTTTTAACAAACCTCACTAAACCTCTTATTATAAATAAAAAGATTTAGTAAAGCTCGAAAGGGTTTTTCAATTAGAAAGTGACAAAAATTGTGTTCAAAAGGAAATAACTCGGAGTCGCCACCTGACATTTGATTTCGGTGTATCAGGCCATCGTTTTTCTAAAAATAATTTTTTTCCTTTCAAAACACTCGAGACTCCAAAACTAAGTCTGCATCAGAGATTCGGGTAAGGAGGTTCATTTGACTCGGGGAGAAGGTGTTAGGCATTCCCCAAATCCTGTAACTAGTACGGTTGCATACTTGATTTGGTCGGCTTTTAAATATTCGAATTGAGGTAAAAACACACAAAGGAAAATAAACATCCAAAAGGTCTGAGGTCGTGCAACGACCCGACCGGTCGTTTTCAGCTCTAGCGCGTCGTTCAGCAGTCAGAGGCCATGAGCAGCTTCATTTCAGGTATTATGACTTGTACGCGCGGTCGGAATTGAATTTCGTGAAGTTCAGAGTTGATTTGGAGAGAGAATTCTCATTTTGGAAGCTTAAAGTTGAAAGAATTAACTAAGATTGGATTTTTGAGTAAACGACCTCGGAATCGGGATTTAAAGGTTCCAACAGGTTCGTATGATGATTTCGGACTTGGGCGTATGTCCGGATCGGGTTTTGGAAGACCCGGGAATGTTCTGATGCCTATTGTGGGAGTTAGCATTTTGGAAGAAATTTCATAAGTAAGGCTTGAAGTGCATTTCAGTGTTATCGATGTCCGTTTGGGATTCCAAGTCTAGGAGTAGCTCCGTATGGTGATTCTAGAGTTAGGAGCGCGATCGGAAGTGAATTCGGCGGGCCGTAGGTCGTTTCGGAGTCATTTGGCTAAAGATAGAAAATTGAAGGTTTTTGAGAAGTTTGACCGGAAGTGGATTCCGGAAGTTGGATTAGGTCCGTAATGTTAAATATGACTTGTGTGCAAAAAATTGAAGTCAATCGGATGTGATTTGATAGGTTTCGGCATCGAAAGTAGAAGTTTGAAGTTCTAAAGTTCATAAAGCTTGAATTGGAGGTTGATTCATGATTTTAACGTTGTTTGGTATGATTTGAGGCCTCGAGCAGGTCCGTATTATGTTATGGAGTGGGTTGGTGTGATTGGACGGGGTCCCGAGGGGCCTCGGGTGTGTTTCGGGTTGTATCGCACTCTTATTTGATGTTTCAACGTCGTTTCTTTGGACATAAAGGGGTAACATATTAAGCAAATGAGCTCCAAATTAAGTTTTTATTGAACCATTAGATACGTATCGGAATTTCGGAGCCATAGCAAAAATAATCATCGAATTTGGACATCGTATGAGGAAGTTATGCTCATTTTTGTGTCGGAAAAAACTGCTGCTTCTGGTATGGTCGCAATTGCGAACATATCCATCGCAATTGCGATGCCTAATTCTCAATTGCGAACTTTATGTCGCATATGCGACCTTTTCCAGCCCTTCTTTGTTCGCAATTGCGAAGGCTTTCTTCGCTTTTGCGAGGGTTCGCAATTGCGAACCCTGGATCGCAAATGCGACATCTGCAGCTTGATTTTAGCTGTGTAACTCGAGTTTTTGCTTCATTTTATCATATTTTGAGCCCTAGGTCCGAGAGTGGGCGATTTTGAGAGTGGATTTTCGTATCAAATCATTGGGTAAGTTCCTCTAACTAATTTTCAATTATATTTTGTGATTATACCTTAGATTTAACATCAAAATTCATGAGAATCTAAGGGAGAATTTGGGGTTTTAAAGAAAAACCTAGAAATTGAGATTTTTTGATTTTGACCACGATTTTGGGCATGGAATTGAGAATAAATTATATATTTGAGTTCGTAAGGTCATGGGTAAACTTTATCTTCGGAAAATTTCGGAATCCGGGCACGTGGGCCCGAGGGCAATTTTGTCAACTTTTCGTTCGGGGTTAGGAATTTGTTATAAATTGGACTATAATGAGTAATTGAACATATATTAATGGGTTTATATAATTATTGGCAAGTTTTGGAGCATTTTTGCATCGATTTGAGTCTTCGAAAGGGCGTGTAATGCCGGTTATGGAACTTCGGAGCGAGGTGAGTCTCCTTTCTAACCTTGTAAGAGGGAATTGTCCCCATAGGTGAGTTAATTGGCTATGTGCTCCTATTTGTGGGGGCTACGTACGCACGAGGTGACGAGAGTCCGTGCGTAGCTGCTATTATGCTATTGTCCGAGTAGTCTAGGACCCCAAAGTATGCTATACTTGGAATATTTGTAATCTTATGGATAGTTGAACTGCTTAAATCACAATGAATCAGTAAATGAATTTCTAAAAAGATCTAAACCTCATTTTCTTAAATTGTTAAAAGATAATTAGCTTTTCTTTGAATAATTGTTCCATGTTGACTTCTTGATTGACTGTCTCTACGTGTTTATTTTTGGAGCGGGCCGAACGCCTGGCAGATTAAATAGATGCATCTATGGTTCGCGCCGTTCGACCCTCGGCAGTGCACAGTTTACATTTCTGTTGGAGCGGGCCGTCGACCTCGGCATGATTTGCGCATGCTTGTATTGCTTGCCTTGAAACTTATTGAAGTTGTTGCTGCCTCTTTCTAGCTTAAGAATATATGTATAAATGATGAAAAGGAATGATTTCCTATAAAAAAAAAATCGCTTATTTTCTTCAACCCATTGAATTATAATTATGTTTATAAAAATTCACGATTTAATATATTATGGATATATCATCATTGGACCATTAGTAAGTGTCGAAGTCGACCATCTCGTCTTTACTTCTTCGAGATTAGACGGGATACTCATTGGGTACACGTTGTTTTCGTACTCATACTACACTTCTGTGCATTTTTGTTGCACAGGCATATGCATCTCTAGTGGCCTACTGGGCGTAGCAGCACAGATGACACGGAGACTTAGGTGAGCTGCACTCCTCGAGGTGATCCGCAGCCAACAGAGTCTCTTTCAGTTTTCTGTATTTATTTCTGTCCAATATTGTATTCCGGACGATTGTTGTATTATATTATTTCTTAGAAATTGCTCATGCACTTGTGACACCGGGTTTTGGGAGGATTTTTGGATTATTAAATGTTAAGTTTTGTTAAAGATTTCGCGATTGTTTCTGTAAATTTTATTATTCGTTATTTAATGTATAAAGAAAAATGATTTTAGACAATACAAAAATTGGAATTTAATTAAGTATTTTGGTTGGCTTGCCTGACAGCGGTGTCCGGCGCCACCACAACCCTCAGTGGATTTTGGGTCGTGACAGGTCGTCCCTTCCTAATAAAAGAAAAATAAAACAAAATAAAATAAGTCCTCCTAGCCTGTACTACGCCTCCATTGATGATGCCATGACCTCTATTTACATTTACTTCGGGGCATTCCCCGGGTTAAAATATTTACAAAGTCCACGGGGCATTCCCCGGATGAATTTATCTAAGGGACAACCTCTCACCTTACGTTCAAACATAATAAATTAAACTAAACATCCTAAGGCTTGCCTACCCAAATGATGACGGCCTAAATATGCTACTAGCGGATAATGGAGTAAATAAAGTAAATAAAAGAATTAAGTAGAAGGAAGATTCAACTCGTGCTCAAATTCTTTTAGTTTTCCATTTTTTATATATTCAGACCAAGTCCAACCCTAAAGCATGCGAGGCAAAAAATAAAATTACTACGGACTCGATCTTTTTCCCCTTCCGCAACCTACGTTCATCTTTCATGATAAGAACAAATCAAACCAAACAACCAACTAATTTGCTCATGGACAAACAAGTTGTCAATATGTCATGGTCATAGCTAAGCTTGAGGCAAACTTTCAACATATTGACACCACAATAATACTCAGTCACATCTAAAAGGATTAACACCTTAAAGGCTCACAACCTGACAAACAAATGATTGTAGAAGAATTAAATACATTCAAACCAATTTTCAATCAACCTCCAAAGCCTCAAACATACCGAATATGTGACTTACTCTAAAGATAAAAATAGAAGTCTCTTAAAGTAACATACTAAATTGTGAATTTATGAGCTGTTTGATGTTGTGTCTAATTCTTAGTGTAACATACTCTCACCATGGATTCAAAACTTACTTCTTGAATTTAGAAATCGCCAACACCCAACAGATACTAACACGTTTTCCTTTTTCTCTCTTTTGAAAAAAAATAATAATTCAAATTACAAACTCAAACACACAATAAGCCTAACCGGAAAGAAACTAGACATGAGAATATCAAATATACACTAATGACATGAGATTGAAATTCAGAAAAAAGAGCCAGTAACACATTTAACTCATACATCAAAACAGAAGGGGGAAAAGGGAAAAAGAAACGGACTTGAGCACGCAAAACTTTTAATTAAATTTCGCTTGGGATCAAATATAAGTGAATCTGACAATGGGAATTTGAATAAACAGCAACCAAAGAACAAGAAACCGCACGCTCGAATCCCAGACAGAAACTCGAATCGGCACCTCGACTCAACTTCAAACAAATTCCATAACAAAACGGAAATTGAAATCAGAAAGAAGGCGATTGAAACCTATTTTTTGTTCGATTTTCTGATAGCTTAAGGAGCAAAATGAAATTTCTTTTATTTCTGCTGTGTGTGGCTGATTTTTGGTAGAGCCGTCAATATGGGCTTGGCCCGTTGGGCCGGCCCAGCCCAGCCCGTGATTTAGTAGGGCTGGGCTAGAATTTTTGGAGCCCATTTAAAAACGAGGCTTTTAAGCCCAGCCCGAGTAAGCCCGTGGCCCGTGATGCTTGAGTGAGGTTGGACTGGGCCGGCCCGTGGGCCTAATAAAATTATGTATTTAAAATATATAAAATAAAAATTTATGTGACAAAAAATAATAAAAAGAGTATCCCAAGCTTAAAGTTTATTAAGCTAATCGTATAAAAAGATCAAAGTCTTGAAACATTAATTAGTTTTAAATTTTTAACTATTCTTAATATTTAACTAATTAATATTGCAAACGAATTGTAAATGTAGATGAAAGTGAAGATGTTAAAACAACCTTCTAACAAGCGGATTCAAAGGTGTTTGATGAAAATCATGTGTTGGATATCCCATAAGCGTCATGGACGTTCTCTTGAATAGTTTGCTTTGAGTTTTGACTTTTAGTGAATGAAATGGTCTTGTCTTTTACTTTTTTAGTGTTTATTGTAATATATTGGAATAATATAAAAAGTTATTAAGTTTTGTGAAATTTTTCCAATAAGATTTTTTTAAGTTTTAAATATTTATATTTTTTTTTTGTTAGAACTTAAAGAAAAAATATAAAATTATATTAAAAAAATGATGGGCCGGCCCGTGGGGGCCCGCAGCCCACATAAGACCGGGGTGGGCTGACCATTATAAGGCCCATCAAAATGATGGGCTAGCCCAGCCCAGCCCGTCCATTGCTAAAGCCCACATGGGCTGGGTTGGGCTAGCCCGGACCCGCCCATATTGACAGCTCTAATTTTTGGAAGTTGGAGGCGGAAGCCCAATTAATTAATCGTTGAACACAATGGTGATACAATATTAGTGTTTTGTGATTGTGATATTTTATAATATAGATCGATCAATTAAACTACATATAGTTTGTTGATGAGAATCATGTCCTTACAATTCTTGATTATGGAAGAAGTAAGCTTTTGGCGGATAAAAAAATCTTTGCTTGCATATATATATATATAATATATATATATATAAGAGAACTTTAACTTGAGCTACAGATGAATCTTCATCCTGAAAATCTCAATATTTAAATAGAAATAACAGCCATAAGAAAATTTATTTTTTTTGCTTCTTTTGATTGGTAGCACATGTCAAGAAAATTATGGTCTACTAAAAAGCGTCTAATAAAGAAATACCTATCAATAAACTCATGATGTTCGAAATATGTTTCTAAACTTTTACATGGCAACTCTTCTAGCAACATTTTCGTAAAACGATTAGAGAAGTGCCTAAAACCCGAGTTTGCAATAATTTAAGGAACAAAACTTCTTATGATTGAGCTGTTGGTAAAATTTGCATTTCTTCAAATTTAGCTTACAACCTAATTATTCTTTCTAAATTTCTAATGCTTTGTATGACATCTTTTGATTCAATACATTTGCTGATCATTAATGTAATAACATCAACTGTGTTTCTATATAATTCTTTCTTCTTCGGTATATTTTTATCTTCTCTTCTTTTTTTTTTT
>NW_017673924.1:8178-25338 GCF_001879085.1 Nicotiana attenuata | reverse complement strand
TTCTGGAATGAGGGTCACATCACCTCTTTTAATTGTACGTTCTCTCAACACGAAGTAATAAATCACCAAATATTAAATATGTTCTTGCTTTTATAGTATTTGGTAGTAGGATCTTTTTATTTTGATATCATAAATATAATCTTATAAGTTTATATTTAGCATCTTTATTTTTATTAATTTTAAAAATACTTGTAGCACTTAATCTTGAGAGTCGTTTTGAAAATCCATTACTTTTTCACAAACGACTTATTAATATCCTCTCTTTGATTGGTCTTATCTCCCTTCCTAAAAAAAAATTACTACTATTATTTAGGTGCATTGATTTGGTATTAACATAAGATAGTATTTTAAAAAATTGGTCTAATCTAATCTTTTTGGTAAACAATTGTGATAACTCAAATAAAAATTGTCTTTAGACTGACGTAATTCTTGAAGAATTACTTCGATTTGACTTTTATACTTTTAATCCTTATTTAATCATGAACCTAAAAGTGCATCCGACTTTAGTTTGTTAAAGTAATTAAAGTTCATCTAGCATTACTTGTTAGTTTGTCTATCGACATTTGTGACCCGTGAAGTACTATTATTATTACAAAAGTCCTGTGCAAAAAATAAGTTTTTAACATTAAAAAATAAATTAAAGAAACAAATAAGTTTTTCAATTTAGTTGGATTAGTAATTCAAGTGACTAAAATCAATAAATTAGCAAGAACTTAGTATATTACGTAAGTAACGAAGAATGAAAAATAATTAATATGAGTTAAGTTATATATTTTAACAGTGTAAATGAATTTTACCATCTTACAATCTAACTTATTATATGTTACTTACTCTATTAAAGTTTCAAAATCAGACTGCTATAATTAGTTATTTATTATTGCAAGTAACTGATCTACATATCTAGGCTGATCGACAAAGGAATTTTCTATTTTCATCTAATCTTTAGTTTCATGAAAAACACATAAGAATATTTATCATATATATTTGATTCGGTAAGAGGCTTTTATTCCTAATAAAAAGTCTCGTATGAGTAAAATTAAGTGTCTAACTTGATTTTAAAGACCTAATCCTGAGTATTGTAGTCCTAACTATTTGTATTTGATATAGTAATTTTTGTAAAACTCAAGTTTAAGTAATATTAAAGTTTCAGTTGATTAAATTGTAATAATCACTAAATTGAGCTTAATATTAATGTTAAGTTAAAATAACCATGAGCTTAAAAAGGTATATAAAAGCCAGTCAACACTACAAGGTTATAGATAACATAAATAAAAAAATATATTGTAAAGGCACTTCAAAATTCTGATCATCAAGTAAAATTCTAAACGTATAATTTTATTAAATAAAGATTATCTCTTTGAAGTAATACTTTGGCCTTCAAAAATTTAGTAGAGAATCAAACTATTAAAAATTGAGAAGAAATAAAAGTTGTACGATTAATACGAATAGGAATGTTTATGCTAAAGTTTCGGAAGATTTGGCACAAGAGATTTTTTTTTTTTTTTTTGAAAGTAACATTTCATGGATGTGCTTTTCTAATCAAAATTAGATTCGATTTGCTTCATGATTAGGAATTCCTAACATGTAGTGTTATGTCCTAAAATTAACAGGATTAGAAGGTTAATATGTAGAATTTCGGTTATGTCCTTTTATTATGAGTTATTATACTTAATATTGTAAGGTTATTTTTGTAAACCGACTTTGTATTCATGCTTTTATAATAATAGTAGTTTCTATGTACGTGCTTTGCACGTAGGTGTTTAGTCAATTATTTATATGAGAAATGATTATATCGCAATTAAAGTGAAAAAATGCGATAATCATTTAAATGGTGAAAATTAATGTTATTACATGACATAATACTTGAAACCAAAATGTAAATAAAATTGATTTAGTTGAGTTAGTTAAATAGTATAACAAGTTAGTCACTTTATCATGGCCAAAATTCTGGTTATCAATATTGATATCCCTTTTATAAGCGAAATATCTTGTGTCGATATTGATAACCCTCTTAAAAATAAAATATATAATAGTCTGTGTCCAAAATATATTACAGAAAATACAGTCCAATTTAAGATTGTTTTACAATGCGATTTATTTATTATCATTGGAAAACACAAACGTATTAAAAATTACTATTACAAAAACTATTACTAAGTTTTTTCGATTCAATGTGTAAGACGTGATCGTCTCTTTGAAAATCTGCTATTTGTTACTGTATGTGTAAATGCATTTTGACCTTTCGTAGAAGCGAAAAGTTAGTTTTCCCTTTCTAGTTCTGTTTTTTTCCTTTTAAATTTAGTTATTACAATTCTTTTCTGGTTATAGAGTGAATACTTTTCATGCTGTTTATTTGATTCTTGTTTGAATTGCAAGTTTCAATAGACTAAAAATATTTGTCCTCCTGAATTTCTGTTAGATTTTCATCAAAAACATGTCTCCCAATTATAAATAAAATATTACTGTATCATATCTAATAAGGTTGATTCACTTAAGTAAAAATAAAAACATAATTGCATAAAAAACTATAGAATGCAGAAACCAACACTAACTTAGGTTTGTAGATTGTTTAATAAAGAAAATAGAATCACATGAATTTCTCCTTTCTAGAAGTAAAGTATCAATACATTTATCATAAAATAGTAAAAATATGAAAAGTGTAGAAGTCAATGTGTCACGACCCGGATTTCCCACCCTTAGGAGTCGTGATGGCGCCTACTCGTAGAAGCTAGGCAAGTCACAAATCATAAACTCCTAACTCTTTCATTTTAAATTCCTTTTTACCAATCATATCAACAAGCGTTAAATATTAGAATAACAGTGGTATGAAATTAAAGCGGAAGACTTAACGAAGTAAACCAAAATAACAAGGAAAATCCACATATGTCTCTACCCAGGACTGGTGTCACAACATTCACGGACTATCTAAGAGTGCTACATACAACTATCTGAAACAAGGAATAAAGTCTGTCTCGGATACAAAAGGAAACAGATCATCAATAAAGATAGAGGAGATATCGGGCCAGCGGACGCCTGCAGGACTACCTCGGGAATCTCGTGGACTGAAGACTAGCTCCCGAACTACTGCTACTGTCCGATACCTGGATCTGTGCAAAAGAGCACAGAGTGTAGTATCAGCACAACCGACCCCATGTGCTGGTAAGTGCCTAGCCTAACTCCGGCGAAGTAGTGACGAGGCTAGACAGGACTACCACATAAACCTGTAAAGTTATATCTATATCTACAACGGGAAAATAACAAGAACAAACATTTTAAATGGGAGGGGAACATGCTTCGGGGATAGCAGATAATACAGAATTTCAAGAAAATAATAAAGAACATCAATAATTTAACTCTAACACGGATAAGGGAAATAAAAGCAGATTTCACTGTCAGTACATATCNAAACCAACACTAACTTAGGTTTGTAGATTGTTTAATAAAGAAAATAGAATCACATGAATTTCTCCTTTCTAGAAGTAAAATATCAATACATTTATCATAAAAAAGTAAAAATATGAAAAGTGTAGAAGTCAATGTAAGTCCAAATAGATATAAGAATTACCAAGCTACGACATCGATGTAGTACAGCGAAAGAAAAAAGCAAAATCCAACAATATGGATAGTTGAGAAAATACAAGTAACATAGAATCAATTCAAAAGTATTTATAATCTAATAATAATAACAATGCAAAATCAAAAATAATTACCTTAAATTATTCAACGTTTAATCCTTATATGCGACCAACCCTAGAAGAGATAATACATGGAACCAGACGGTGTTAACTTTATTTCCCCATTAATCTTCAGTGCACGATTACCGTAGAAGAGAACAAAAGTATTAAACCTGTATCAATAGAAAAACAATATAACAAACAGTGCGAATGTAATTCAAGAGACATTATGCAAAAACAATTCAGATATTAAATCTTAGAGAACTCTTTAAAAGATGTCTCCATGTATAGTAATGGAAACTCATCCGATCCTTTGGATACTCGGATATCTTATTGTTATCTAATAGTATGAAATAGTTACGTTCTTAGAGTAACTAATTTTATTTTCGTTGTAATTTTGCCTCTTTCTAGTGACTCCATTTTCTACTATAATTCTTCGTTATGTGTTCTAGTAAAAGTTTACTTTGTGGATATGAAAATTACAATTTGATCCAACTTAGAATTTTATCTCTTTGAAGAGTGATTTACATTTTTGAGGGGTATAAAAGTCGATCAATATTTGAGGGATATTTTAGTCGTTTCAACATTTAGCGTAAAATATTCGTGCTTTTATAATAATAATAATAATATATATATATTAAAAAATTTCGACAAAGCTTGGGTCCATGTAAATCCGCCCCTGCTGGCTGCCGCACAGGCTGGTTTTGGCGGACAAAAATCAGGCCCGTGACAGTAAGCCGCTCAATTTTTTTCCCAACGTGCAAGGCATTTAAATAATTAAGTGCCAACTTTCCCTGCAAATACTAATCTTCGCCAAGTTTTTGATCAAACAGAAAAGCACAAATCAACTTAAACTGCTAGTTGCACAGAAAGGCATCCGAACATTGCTGATGCTGTCGAAAAGTTTGCAACAGAAAGAATCTTGACAACTCTGTACACATGAAATGACAGTCTTGGTCTACCATTTTTAATGTACAAACCAACCAATTATGCTGGAAAGCCTAAGGTAAAACTAGTCGAGGCAGATAAAATTTCTTAATTTTAACCAAGTACTTTAGATTTCCAGTTAAATCAACATCAGCAAAGGGAAGGATCGTTGCAGTAGCAGAAACTGAATTTGATCTTGTATTCACTACGTAAGATCAAAACGTTAAGTAAACTCAAAAGAGGGAGATATTTTTAGCAGCAAAATATGAACTTGATCTTGTATTCAATGTGACGTATAATATAAAATGTACAGGTGTTGCTGAAGTACAAAATTTTTGGATAGCCCTTTGGGCTGCAACATCTATTCATGGCTAGCTAGTGATTCATAATATTGAGGAGGGATACTCTAGTTTTGATTAAGCGCCTGAAGAAGCATTCGAGCCCATCTTCTAGAACCTCAATGGTTGCCTCGATCTCTCGAAGCTGATTCTGCAATTCCTCGTACTGGCCAGTCTTATTTTGACTGAGAAGTGAGCATAAAGCAGCATCAACATTGTCAAATTCATTGGCTATTGATTCCTCATTTTTCGAGGGCATAATCTTGGACAACAATGACCAGCTACTTGATTGAGATCCGGTTCCATTGATATAGGACAACAAGGCCTTAAATAATCCTATAGTGACTGACTGGACCTCCTGCAATTCTCCAACAAGAGCCAATGGTTCAAATTCTGACACCCCCACCCCACACTTAAGAGAGTGCACTGTCCTCAGTTGTACCATATCACAGAAGCAAAAGAGAAATAATCAATAGTAGAGTGGGTGTCAGAAACTCCCTCATCATGTCTCAGGCTGCAGGTGGGGAGCGGTAGCACCCTCGGTCCGCAATGTTGATGGATCCTCCAATGTGACACCAGATGTGTCAACGGCTGCTATCATCTCACCCTCCCTAGTCGGAGCAGCCTCCCCAATAACCACATCTCGAACCTCAGTAGCAGTGCCAACAGTAGCACTCAAAGCAAACAATTCCGCATCCCCCGGCTCCTCAAAATCTGTCTGGATTCCAATGTGCCGTACCTGTCTCTGTCCACGAACAGCCTCGAGCAACACATTGAACTGCTCTCGCATCCACTGATCTCTAGTCTCCTGTGCGGCTAGCAAAGCACGGTCTCGCATGGCTAACTCTGTTCGTAACTGCTGAAGTGCGCTCTCCGTATCAGTGATGCGCGCACCATGGCCCTTTTTCTTTATAGATGTTTCTGATGGGTCCTGAATAGAGCAAATATCATGGACCGCCGACTCAGTGCTTTCATGAATCTCATCATCCCTCTCAGTCAATTTGTGTTTAGCAAGCAATGCGGTCAAAGTGTGCACAAAGTAAAGTGTCCACTGCATGTTCTTTCTGGTCTTCGCCATTTGACTTCGTAGGATTGCTCCAACGTTCACCGGGATACCTGTCATGATGGCATATACCAAGAATTCTCGCTCCCAAATCACCATAGACTTGTGCGTTGCTGGCATGAATCTGTTGCAGACCCAATTTAACCATATTTGAGGCTCCCTGTTTATGTACGTCTTTGCCAACCCATCAGCGGCTTGCCACTCAGCTGGTCCAGATCCCCCACACAGAACTTCAAGTATGTGGTTCACATTCGGTCTTTGTTCTCTCCTCCAGTACTCTGAGTCGGACTGTGCAGGTATGCGGTAGTACTTATTTATTGCCGAGGCGGAAATATCAACTTGAGCCCCACGAACCCACACAATGTCAGTGCCCCTGTCAGGTCCCAGTTGGCATACAATTCACGCACAAGAGTCAAATTTGCTACACCCTTCGGTCCTTGAGCAAAGCGTGTCCACCCATTCTGCTCTATGACTCGCAAAATGTCCGGAGAATTTGACTTGGTAGCCTTAAAATTCAACGGTCTTTCAAAGAGTAGTGGATTGATTTGTTTAGTCTTTATATGCTTCCATTTGTTCTACGCACTTTCACTCACGAACTTCGTATCCCACACATTCGTAGCCTTTGGAACACTCGACTCCCCTTCACCGTCGGGTAACTAAATCGCTGCCTCCTCCTCATCATTTGAGTCCTCTTCAGATTCTGACTCGACAACCCTTGTCACCTTGCCCTTTTCCTGCACCTCAGTTACTTTCCGTTTCTTGGCTAGTGGTGGTTTTGAAGCCCCCTCTCTAATTTGCACCGGAACCTCTCTTGGCCTAGACTGCCGTGCTTGACATGCTCTTTGCTGTATTTGTGCAAGCCCCTCAGTGCTCAGATAGGTAGCCTCAGGGTCCACCTCAGAAGTTCCAGTCTTTACCTTATCATGTCTAGCCTTTGTTCGTGCCTCTGTATTACCCTTCTCTGCTACATTCTTGTCAGCTGGTGCTTTCTTGGGGGTGCTTACCACTCCACCGGCTCCATGGCTTCTAGTTGGCGTTTTCGGAGACGGCCATATCGCCTGCAAAAGATACAAAACACATATTAGTATAATGTATAACCTTAAGTCATAGTGGTATACATCGCACCCCACACTTAGCCCGAAAGGGTAAGTGTGCAACCAGGGTACAAATGCCTACNCGTTGACGTTGTTTTTTTTAGTTTTGTGGTAGTGGCCGTGGTCGCGTCTCGTCCTTCGCGTCTACGACGACGAATTTAGACGAGCCAGTGCTGCCTATTTTCTAGTTTTTTTTTTTTTACACCCTTTTTTTTTTAAATGATTTCTTCACTCCGACAGTACTAGAAATAGGCACTCAAGCATGCCTTTCCACATTTTACTTAACCTACATAGAGAATCCACACAAGAGAAACTTACATTAGATAACTAATTGGCCGATCCGACAGTACTATAAATAGGCACTATATCAACATAAATCCTCAAAAGCATCCCATAGGAGATCATGCACCTGTGTCTGATTGATGCATTTGCAACTCCAAAAGTAGGATTCAGTTTTAGCAAAAGCAAAAATCCCCTTTAGGAGTATCACAATAAGCTAAACATTTACATTCACCCTTCACTTTCTAATAAAGACAAACTATAATGGCATTTGCGAAGGCTGAATATGTCGGCCATTGCTACCACATCCTAACAAAAAAAAAAGCCAATTCTTTTATTTATATTTTTGAATGAAGTGAGTTATAACACTTACAATAAAGCTAGGAACACCAAAAACCTCCCTTATACAAGTGGTATTTCGAAAAGTAAACCTACAAAAAGACATGATTCTCTATGAAAGAAATCTTCAATACCAGTTGGAACTCATGGGGTGCACCCAAAGAAACTGGGATTAAGAAGATATTTCTCAAATGTACAAAATCATTTACCCCCTCAAAGCTAGAATAAACAAGCCAATTTGAATTGCACAAAGAGCAGTTTTAGGCAGTTACCATATGCTTGTAGCACGCCTAATAGAAGTACTTGACAAACTCATCACAAGAAATTCTTTAAAAGCTTTCATCTTTACAAGTTTCGTCTGCCTGAAGGATACTAGAAACAAGAACATCGCATTTGGATCCAAATCAATTTTTTGAAATCATTCATGGAGATCAATATACAAGACATTAGATGATGCAGTAGCTTGGAGGCATACAATGATGTCATTACAAAAACCTAGCAGTACAAATCAGAAACAGTAATCAAAATGTGGCAAACCAACAATTTTTGGAAAGAGATATTATGCCTGTGAGAACATGCCAAAGGAGCTCATATCATCCAAAATAAGCAGAGAGAGATTCTGAAAGGCATATAATATTCCTAATCATAGAAAGTTAATGGGTTCCTTTCTCTCTTGACCTTCTTGGAAAGCCGTTTTTTTGGGTCTAAAAATACTTCAAGTTGCATCTTTGCCCAAAGGTCTTCAAAATGGTCTTGAAATCCCTGCTGAAACCAATCCAAAATTTCTGAAAACAATTCTCGAGGATTATCATCCCACAATTTCCTTAGCATGGCACAACTATCAATCGTTCTCTTCTTGGTCCTCATCTTGTTTAAAAGATTACCAACCCGCTTATGACCTGATGCCTCAGGCTTCAAAATGCTAGCTGGCGAGGCTGCCAAGAATTTCTGTACAGATTTTAAGCATGGCAGAACTTTGCCTTCAAGCAAGGAACAAGCAAATACTGCCACCCAGCTCATATCATTTTCGATTGGCAAACTATGCAGAGGGAGCCTCCATAGATGAGGACCAAAAGTTGGACTGACCCAACAGAGGACCTGGTCATTCAGTGGGTCGTAATAAGGTTTTGGATCTGAGAGAGGTGCAGAAAAACTGCACAAGGATGGAGCATATTTAACAAGCCAATTCTCTTTCACGCTAGTTTCACCTTGGATGAATGGTCTTTTTGAATGCAGTAGTTCAGTGTAGACCAAATATTCGGGGGCAGATTTTGAAATAGATGACCGTCGACCGAGGAATACAATTTCTTTTACCAAGCAAGCCTGATACTGAACAGCATGAACTTTTCTGTCAGATTCCGATAAGGATGAAACATTTTTAATGCGTTTAGCAACCCTGTCAGCCCAGCCAGCACAAATAGCTTGGCCCAAAATCTCCTCCTCATTCAGTTGAAGAGGGCATTTGTTCGAAGGAACCCTCCAAGCACATTCTACATCTTCCAAAGTCCCGTGACGCCATGAGAAATCTTGCTGCGAATCACATAATTTGGAGTTAAAGACAAGATTAATGAGCTGCCGCCTCAACTTGGACATTTCCTCCATTGTTTTAAAATTTAAGGTGTTGTCATTGCAGAATTCCAGTGGTTTACCAGAAAGTTCAAAACATTGTAGAGCATATGCTACTGTTAGAACATCACTAGTGGGGTTTGAAAATTTTGCACGAGACACTTTAGCAGTTTCTTTCAGCTTTTTTATCCTCATTCTTTCCTCTTTTCCCAAGTCTCGCTCGCTTTCCACTGAGCCTGGTTTCTCATCCTGTTTCAAGCCATCTGGATCTTTGTAGTTTCCTTCAAACTCCATAAGGAAAGGATTTGACAAGCTCAAAGTTGATGCTGATGCAACTGCATAAGCCAAGACTATATTTGCGAGGGAATAATCTTTCACCTTTTGCATAATTTGGATTACTGTAAGGAGCATACGGGAGTGGCGAGGACTCATAGGATATTGTGCCATGGCCTTCCCTAAAGGTGTCAGTCTTCCTTTGCTATCAAGTGCTTCAAGAACCATTAAGCAACGTTTTGCTTCAACTAAGGTAGTTAGCTCAGGTGGAGTTGGGAAAGGGAAGTTAGCAACCTGAGATAACAGAAGATAAATATTAATGGTGGTAATCAATAAATACCAAGACAAATAACATACAGATCCACCTAGAAGAAAAATCAATCTGCTAGAGGCAAGCAAGGAACATGACAAATAGTGACAGTTTCCCTTCTTTTTTTTTAATTGGGTGGGAGTGAGGAAGTCGACCAGCTGATAATTTTTTCAATCTAAGAAATACTTCTTTTTTGTTTGGGGCGGGGGGTGGGGCGGTGGGGGGGTAGGGGAGGGCCTGACAGCATTTACAAATACTCCAAGATCATATCATTTCAACCAAGTCTTTGAACAGAAAGAATAATAATCTATTCCAAGCAAGAAACTTGCCTTATCAATATGCATGGACTTCAGAAGTAGGACAACGCCATCAACTGGTACTTTCAATATTTCTGCATTTGAGAAGTCAAAGAACATGTCATTGAAGACTGCAGAAGAATAAAGCCGATAACAGTGCCCAGGACCTGTTCTTCCAGCCCTTCCTGCACGCTGAGCAGCTGAAGCCTTACTTATAAATTGTATTTCATAAGCTTCCATACCATTGGAAGAGTTGTACTTTTTGACCTTTTCTCTGCCTGTGTCAACCACATATTTAATACCGGGAATTGTCAATGAGGTTTCAGCCACATTAGTGGCAACAACAACTAGGCGTTCTCCTTCCTTGACCTCTTCAAACACGCGAAGCTGTGCAGATGCAGGAAGCATAGCATAAAGAGGTAAAACACACATCGGACCAGCAAAGGTTCCATTAGCCCCATTCCTAACCTTACTTAAGAGAGGTTCAGATTCATTTGAAGCTCCTTCCTGTTCGCCAGAATCAGGTTGTGATGTCCTTTTACCAGCCAAAGCTTCAAAAGCAGCCTTCAGTGATGTAAGGCTTCCCTCCTCACCTAAAACATCTAACTTACCATCAGAGCTCAGAGACTTCTGGTTTAACAACTGTGCATCATCACCATAAACATCCAAATCACTATCATCTGCTGAATCGTAGGAAATTTCTGATTCATATTCATACATCTCCCCGTGATCCTCATCATAGGAATTAAAATGTTCAGCTATCTCAGTCATAGAACTCCTTTCATCATCAAATGCCTCACTTATCTCCTTGATAACATTTTCCTCGATGGTATTCCCTTCAGATATCAAAGACGTCTGATTATCCACTTTGGAAGCTCTCTCAACTATCTCCTTAGAAGCTTTGCGCAGCTTCTGACACAAGTATTCAACTTCCCTTTGCCCTGTCACAAATACAAGTATACCACCAGGTGGCAATCTCTTGTGAATTGACAATATTTTCTTATATGCTTGGCCGACATAGTCCACCATCTCAGTTCTCTTGGAGAAATGAACAGTAACTGGGTATTGGCGAGTGGGGACTTCCATTACAGGCGGAGGATCACGGAAAATTTTTTGCCCAGATATAAAGTCCTCAACTCGAAGTGTAGCACTCATCAGCACAAGTTTCAGTGGATATACTCTCTCTTCGGGGCTTACCGTTTGTCTTGAAAGAACTTTTTTCTGTTGCTCCTCATATTCTCTCTGCAATAAAGCACATAATCAAAAACGTCAAAAAGCGTAGAAGTCAAAGGAAGGTAATTAAAGAAAAGGAGGGGGATGGGGAGAGTCAAGGAGAACTGGAGTCTTAGAGAGTAACCACTAATATTTTTAAAGCCGCCTATGAATAATGAAATGACAACCAACTTTATGGAGATAGCAAACTATTTTCTCACCTGACGCTCTCTTACTATACGAGAAAGCATACCGATAAGTATATCAGTGTTCAAACTCCTCTCATGAGCCTCATCCAAGATTAAGATCGAGTAACGCCTTAAAAGAAAATCATTCTGCATAAAAGTGGAGGGTCAGGGAGGAGAAAATCAAAAGAAGATTATATAAACTTGCATAGCCAAATACAAATTCAAGAAAACTAACAGTAGGAAATTCAAATTGCTCAAAAGATAAATTAGAAGACAGCAACAACTAAATCTTTGCAGTCACATCATTTTTTCCCCTTAATGTATAACAAATCATAGGACAACCTGCGCTTCAATGTACAACCCTAACATGCAGGATCTAAGGCAAGTAAGACAAGTGATCATCTGATACTGCTACAAATAGCAAATATCTATTCCTTCGCGCCTAACCCTTTTTTTTTTTTTGATGAAGAAGAATGTATAATTTCGAAAAATCAATCTTTATGAAACAAGTAACATTCAAACAAAGGGTGCATTGCCTCTTTGAAGTGAAGAAGAAAAAGGCCTTGATAGACACTCTTGATCCATGTTCGTCGTCCTAGACTAATCGTTAATTCATTTCATTCAACTATTTGGTTCTAACTCCATAGAGCATATACCAAAAAATTTAATAAAGTCACTTACCTGTCAAAAAATAACTCCAACATACCAGTTTATGCAATTAGAATTTTAACTCATATCTGAAAAGCAAGGTCGAGCAACGCTTGAGTTTAAAACTTAATGCTCACTAAACACAAATTGGTAAAGAATAAAAGAAAACCAGACGGAACCATCTATAATGGACAAAAAGGAGCATGGATTGAATATCTCGTGTAAAGTGGCATTGCACCAGTGAACAACAAAGTTGGTTGAGTATGGCACTAAAAGTACTGAAAAGCAACAGAACCACGACAAAGCGGAAAGGATCTCTTTTCCTTGCGCAAAAGTTGAATGGACAAATCCTCCTTGAATATACTGATATATGACCCTCACTATGATCGCCAAAGGGGTAGAGCTCTTTGTCCCTCAACTTCCCCCTACCAAACAATAGCTTATTCAGAGAGTCCGAACATTTTGGAACTTAATCCTTTTCTTTTAATGACATAAAAAAGGAATTTTTTTTACATATAGTCATCCTATTGTTTTATAGGAAAGCATCAAGGATTAGTTAGGAGTTGGTTTTATGTCCATGTGTGAATTGTTCACATAAAACTGAAATTATTTTCGAACTGTACATTATTGGGCTTTTTTTAACATTATTCGGCTCAATATGCAAATTGCAAAAAATGACTAGGAGTGCCTAATCCTTGTTTCTCCCAAAATAATTATATTAACAATTTTGTAATGAGACATCAACCTGCAGCACTATCCCCCTCTCATTGCAAGAGGTAAAAAAACAAAAACATGGATTATAGTTGCATTCACAAACATGCTTTGAACTGCATCCTGATTTTACTATTGTTCCGCACTTCTGAACGACTTAACTTTGTCTTGGTAATTAAACTGGGTTACCACTGCCCCTCACCAATTATCTCAACAACTAAAGGAGTCACTAGTTCACTTTTCTTCTTTTCTGTTACCTTTCTCAACAAAAAAAAAACATTTAACTCCTAAACAAAAGCCAATAGTGTTAACAACAACAACAACAACAACAACAACAACCTAGTATAATCACTTAAGTGGGGTCTGGGAGGGTAGTGTGTACGCAGACCTACCCCTACTCTGGGGTAAGAGGCTGTTTCCAAATAGACCCCCGCATCCTTCCCTCCAAGAACTTCCCACTTCTCTTGGGTAGAACTCGAACTCACAACCTCTCGGTTGGAAGTGGGGTTACTTACCATCAAGAGCAACCCTTTGTCTCTAAAGCCAATAGTGTAAAATTGGATTAAAATGGGTTAATGAGTGGAATGAACATAGCGGATTCATATAGCCAACTCCAACTAGTTTGAAATCAACGAACAGCTAATTTGATAGAAACATCTCTCTTGCTTCTTTGAAAGTAATTTAATAAAGTCTCAATTATTTCACTATTCAAGGTATTGCTCTAATTTTTCTCAACCTTTTCTTAAATATTTAGCACTCAATGGTGTGCACCCTTTTCATAGTAAGGACAAAATATAAAGCACTTAAAAGGTAGGGACGAAGATTTCAATTTACCTAGACATTAATACTGACATCTTACCTGCAGTTCCCGAAGCAAAATTCCATCAGTCATGAACTTTATGGAGCAATTCGTCTCCTATCCTCCTGTCATGTCTAACTTGGAAACCAACCTCTTTGCCAAGACTAAAACCAAGCTCAAATGCCACTCGATTTGGCAGTTGCAAGTACTGCAAACGGCGTGTTGAGTCACACCACATAATACCACCACGACCATTGGAACGATTTGAACATAGCCAGCTTCAATAAAGGAACTGAAGATCCCAAACCAAAGGCAAGAGATAAAAACACTAAACAAAACTAAAAATTAAGAAGAATGAAAATAATAGAACTCTATATTACCAACCGAAGGAAAAGGAAGTGTTAGAATAGTTATGTAAATACTAAATAGTAGTAAATAACCCTGAGTAGGACATGTTATGTATATATATAATATATATATATATATATATATATAATATATATTATTAGGGATCATTGTATCATGTTTAATCATATGAGAAAATAATATCAATAATATTTTTCTCCTGTGCTTTCTCACAGGAAGCATATAGAGAACAATAGAATATCTCACCTGAGGAACTTGGGTTGTCTTGACCACAAACTGTCTCACCCACAAACTATTACAACATGTGTTCTCATTTCATATAGATTCTCATTATCTCCTGTTCCATCATGGACTACTCGCAGAGATCGCTCCTCTTATTTTCAACCTCCTTTGGTCTTGAAACGTGCACCACAGTTGGAGTTGTTAAAGCGCTCTTTGAGGAAGACTGTTTAGCCGAGTTGCTACTATTGCTCAGAAATGGCATTTTGATATCCTTTGGTAACCATCCTGTTCAATATGAAGTGCCCACACAGAACAAGGATGACAATGCATATGAGAGAGCCTCAACGAAAAATTAGGTACCAAGTATATGGTTGACACAAATAAAAGGCTGTATAAACTGAGAGTGAAGCAATACCATTGATTTCCTCTGTTCTTCGTTATGAACAATCCACAAATAGATGGATGATCTTGCTGATAATCTGAACTTTAAATATTTCTGTAGTTCTATCCTCTTCTTGCTTATTTTGCACCGAAAGCATACTCCTCCGCAAACTAAAAGTCCACTCTGAGAAGTCAATCTTCAGGAGACCCTGGAGGTACCAAGTGGTTCACTTTGGACTTCACCTTTTCCTAAGGAGATTGCAAAAGATTGCTATTGACTATTGGACTCGATCATTTTTGTTAGATATCATCCAAAGACAATCACTCAGTTAGGCTGTTTGCTGTCCTCTTCTTGACTGGTCGATCTTCTATGTGGCATTTTCTAACCCCGCCGTTGCATAGAAACTGCCTTCTGCTCCTACGTTCTCTCGGCAGTTTCAACCCTAACAGCATACGGGGCATGATTTTAGAGCTATAAGTCTAACAACCTTTTCACATGTAAAGTAAATATGGACATTACAAAAACCTTACCCAAGTTCCTTGAACACCACATAAGTGAATAAAGATCATTTGGATTCTATACTTCCTGAATGGGAATTATTTATCATTATCCAACAAAAAAACAATCTCCTGAAATACTTAAAGAGAAAATAGCTCGTCCAAGCAAATGAGAGATTCTTACTTTCCAAAAGTGTCTTAATGCTTTCAGCTAAAAGGATTTGATTTCTTCCTTATCTTCCTACATTTGAGGAAGACTGAATTTATTCAAAGTCCAAAACTAAGATGACAACGAATAAGTAAGTACTAACAAAAAAGAAAACATGAACATTCATCGGATCCTTACATCGAGTTTCTCTAGCTTTTTTTTTCTGAGATTGACGTTACTTAATGTTACTTTCTTCGTTTAAACGCTTTTTCGATACCTGAATATGGAAAAAAATAAAAGCAATCGGTCATCTGTGAAGACTTCAAACATGTATATACATATTGATTTTCTGTTTATTACCTGTTCCTTTTTGTCTTCACTTCTTCTTTTCTTGTCTGGCAATATAATTGCATTGCTATTTGATCATTCAGATCTATTAACAAGCAAGCAGTCAGAATATTTCATGGTTAATAACTTACGAAGGTATAATTCTCATTGAACCAAAAGACAACAGTTGTTTTAAGCAGCAAAAAAAGGCAAGTGGAATTAGGAAATCAATTACCTCCAGATGTTCTGATCAAAGGTTCATATCTGCACGAGGCTCCATTATCACAACTAAAATACATAATACTTCTTGCAGCCGGCAGTCGAAGAAAATGTGATAACTTCGCATGTGTTCTTTCTCAAGCTGCAAAAGGGACAAAATAAGCATAAATCGTGGGTATCCAAAATCAGGGGGCTCTAGTACAGGCCAAGTGAAGCCTTCGGCCGAGAAGAGAGACGAAACAAAGGAGGATCGCCGGGAATGAAAACGAAGGGTTGGGGATTTGGACGGGGCCGGGGGGCCAGAAAAAAAACCCCCTTTTTTCGGCAGGTTCTTGTTTTTCTTCTTTATTTAAACCCTTTTTTAAAAAAAAATTAAATGTCTTCTTTTTATTCAGTTACTCCACAGAGATGTTCATATTACCAACAATGAGTTTTGCTACTCAGACTTCACAAAAAACAAACAAAATTCTCCAACCGGGCAATTTGTCGAACATCTTGATCATGCATAATTTCTACCTCATGTATCAAAGCATGTAACATGTGCTTTGCCCTCCAATTTGAGTGAGGTAGTGGGAATTGTAGTTTTTACCTCACTATGAATAACAACAACAAAATCTAGAGAAATTATGGCTCCAAATTCACAATTCAATTACTTCTAACCTAAGTAACCCATAACAAAGAAATTGCAAAAACAGGAGAACATACTATAACTGACGCAAGGGGGGAGGGGTGGTAACGAAACTATATGAAACAAAAACAACAAAAACAACAAAAAAAAACGGAACCACTGTGCACCGCAATTGATACATGTGAAGAAACAAAACGGAACACTGTACGAAAATTGAAAAGGAAAACAAAAAAAAAAACCTAACAAGCAATTACTTACTGATCTTGGATTGGCAGAATGTCAGAACGAGGGTGGGGGGTTGCGAAAATTGGGGAATATGGCTATTAGAAATAACTAATATACGTTTTTTAAAGAAGAAAAAAAAACAAAAAAATTTAACAATTCGCTTCACTGTTTTTTTTATTTTGTGGCGGGCCTGGTCGCGTCTGCCTTCGCGTCTAGACGCGGATTTAGACGAAGCCAGTGCCTGGCCCTTTTTTTCAGTTTTTTTTTTTCAACTTTAGCCACTTTTGCCCCCCCCCCCCTTTTTTTTTATGTTTCTTCACTCATAGTCATTCCACATTTGCTTTCAATCTCAAATTCTGCAGCATTTAAATAAACATGTCAATATTTTTTTCTCAATCACTCCTCATTCGCGTACTGGGGCTCTTCCAA
>NW_017673924.1:0-6313 GCF_001879085.1 Nicotiana attenuata | reverse complement strand
AGCTTTGTTGTCCTCTTCGATTCTCAACCGAACAATGAGATCTTCAAGGGACATCTCCTTGCGTTTGTGTTTCAAGTAGTTTTTGAAGTCCTTCCACAAAGGAGGCAACTTCTCAATCATCGCTGCTACTTGAAATGCTTCATTGATAACAAGACCTTCAATGAAATTTCTATTAGTAAAAATACTAAGATTACTACTTTCAACATCAATATTAATTTGAGTTATACCTTCAGCAAGGAGATCGTGAATAATCACTTGCAATTCCTGGACTTGGGTAATAACAGACTTGCTATCTACCATTTTGTAGTCCAAAAACTTTGCAGCAACAAACTTTTTCAACCCGGCATCTTCGATTTTGTATTTCTTTTCAAGCGCAGTCCACAGTTCCTTTGACGTATCCACGCCACTGTAGACGTTATACAAAGCATCCTCCAGCCCGCTTAGAATATAATTCTTGCACAAAAAATCTGAATGCTTCCACGCCTCAATCACGAGAAAGCGTTCAGTTTCTGGAGTTTCATCGGACAACACAGGAACATCTTCCTTGATGAACTTCTGGAGACTTAGAGTAGTCAAATAGAAGAACATCTTTTGCTGCCAGCGCTTGAAATCAATCCCGGAAAATTTTCCGGGTTTCTCCGCCGGTGCCAATGCTGCCGGTGTCGTTCGACTTGTTGAGGCATTGGCAGTCACCATTGGAATAGCTTGGTTCTCATTTTCATTAGTCATTTCTGTAAAAGAATGACACAAACGTTAAAATCACGTAGATTTTAATAGAGTACAAAACCACAAAGGTTTTACTCTTCCAGAAACAGTAAGTACAAATACAGAAATCAATTAAATTCCTTAAGCTTGTTATTAGACTGTATTTGTAAAATAATTCTGGAAATATAAATGAGTATAAACAGAAATGAACATAAACAGAAATGAAATAAAACCAATTCGAGCCCATTGAATTCACAGTGTTTCCTTAAGGAATTTAATCCCCTCCTAGTACCCAAGGTTATGGATTATTTCCTCCCAGGATAGAACGAATTACACACTGGTGTAGTGGCACTTCAAACCCCAGTGTTTCAGCGAACACAAAGTTCGGTAGCAAATCACACTTACTTTTTTCTTTGTTTGATGCTAAAAGTATGCAGAAGAAGGAGAAGAAACTCAGAAAATCGTAGTGAAATTCTGAGCAGAATAGTGTTGTATTTATAGCCAAAGTTAGGCTGAAATCTGAAGAGGTGCAACTCTTCAGAATGGCTGTTTATGCAAAACGCCCACAGCATAAATGCCATTACATAAATGGCCATTTACTCAATAATAAAGGGGAAAACTAAAGAGGAAAAATTGAAGAGGGTAGTTACTTTTCTGTTACCAAAACAGAAAAACGGATTGGATTTAATATTAATATTTAATATTAATGTTTTGTTATTAAAACAAATATTTAATAACATTTCTGTTAATATTTTACTATTAACAAATAAATTTGGTCCAAAAAGTTAATCAATCAATCGATCATTTGACCAAATCCAAATCCGAATCCGAATCCGAATCCGAATCCGAATCCGAAGCCGAGCCGAGCGAGCGACGACGGCGACGGCGCGAGGCTTGCCTTCTTCTCAACTCTTTAAGAGCTAGAAGAAGAGCAATTGCTTATATACCCATAAAAAACCTCTTCCTCTTCCAATATGGGACAATGCCCATTTGCCAAAGGGGGGAACTTAAAATTTCACTCAAAAATTTTATTTCCCTCCATTTCCCATTCACCCTCTTTTAAGTATTTAATATATTAATTAAACACATCCAAAACCCAACAATTCCCCCTCCTCTACCCCCCACGCAGTTGTGCCATTAATGGCTCGAAGAAGGCCCGGGCTCCTACTCCGTCGTCCATGGTGGCAAGCAGAAGAATATTGAAGATTTCTGAAAGAAACATGAAAATACACACAGATCTGAAAATAAATAGCTCTCAAACTTGATTTGCACCAAGAAATAACCACTAATGTTGGAAGATTTTGAAGTTTGAAGTTCTGGTCATTATTATTATGACCTTGAAGTCTCGAATCTGAAATTAGGTTTGGATAAAAATCATAACTATGTAGCAGTTTGTATCAACACTGTATACTAGTGTATAATTGTGTATATGGATATACAATCACCTCTTATACACTATTATACATGTTTATACAAGTTATACAGTATTGTATAATTGTGTATAAATGTGTATAATATTGTATAATTATATATTTTTTCAGTTTATAAGGATGTATATACATTGTTAGTGTGTAAGAGGCCTCTACAGAAGTTTGACACTCCCTTCTGTTCTTCTTTTTCGTGTAATGTGTTTTATGAGCGTTGGAGGGATTCTACAATTCATTTACCAAGTTTTTATTTTTCTTTTATCCTGTTTGATTGCTTCAGCAATTGCACATAAAAGTGTTTGAATTTCTTACCTTCAGATAATATGTATTATTCAGGATTTTTGAGTTGCGTTGTGGCTGATTTGCATTTTTTTATCAAATGCTTAATAATCAAAAGAAATCAACAGAATGAAAATAACTGGTTGTATACAGAGGGAGCAAAATAAGTTGTCTTTCGTGAATTAGCCTATTATTTTTTGGGCTATAGATTTGCAAAGTGGTATCTAGGCTTTTATGTTGCAAGTTAGGTGTGTGAGTTGTATTTATGTGAAATTATCCCTATATCTGAGGTCTTACCTATACCAACCTTTAAGGAGTCTACTATAGATCCTCCTTCACCTTCCGCCACAGAAGTCTTACCCATTCCAACCGTTGGGAAGTCTAGTGTGGCTCCTCCTAGACTCCCCGCCACAGGAACACCACTCTTGACATATCATCGTCGTCCGCACCCAGCATCAGGCCCAGCTGATTCACGCCATGCACCTGACCCTGCTCATACTGCGGACTTGTCTCTTCCTAGTACCAATTGCACTTCGGAAAGGTATACGGACCACCCTTAATCCTAATCCCCATTATGTCGGTTTAAGTAATCATCGTTTGTCATCACCCTATTATGCTTTTCTATCTTCTTTGTCCTCTGTTTCCATCCCTAAGTCTACAAGTGAAGCATTGTCTCATTCAGGATGGCGACAGACTATGATTGACGAGATGTCTGCTTTACATACGAGTGGTACTTGGGAGCTCGTCCCCCTTCCTTCAGGTAAATCTACTGTTGGTTGTCGTTAGGTGTATGAAGTCAAGGTTGGTCCGGATGGTAAGGTTGATCGTCTTAAGGCTCGTCTTGTTGCCAAGGGATATACTCAAATATTTGGGCTCGATTACAGTGATACCTTCTCTCAAGTGGCTAAGATAGCGTCAGTCCGCCTTTTTCTATTCATGGTTGTTGTTCGCTATTGGCCCCTCTATCAGCTGGACATTAAAAATGCTTGTTTACACGGTGACCTTGAGGATGAAGTTTATATGGAGCACCCACCTGGGTTTGTTGCTCAGGGGGAGTCTCGTGGACTTGTATGCCGCTTGCGCCGGTCACTTTATTGTCTAAAGCAGTCTCCTCGAACCTGGTTTGGTAAGTTTAGCACAGTTATCCAGGAATTTAGCATGACTCGGAGCGAAGCTGATCACTCTGTATTCTATCGGCATTCTGCTTCGAGTCTCTATATTTATCTGGTGGTCTATGTTGACGACATTGTTATTACCGGCAATGACCAGGATGGTATTACTAAATTGAAGCAACATCTATTTCAACACTTTCAGACTAAGGATTTGGGCAAACTAAAGTATTCTCTGGGAATTGAGGTCGCTCAGTCTAGCTCAGGTATTGTGATCTCACAACGGAAGTATGCCTTAGATATTCTTGAGGAGACAGGAATGACAGGTTGTAGACCTGTTAACACTCCGATGGATCCGAATTCTAAACTTCTTCCAGGATAGGGGGAGCCTCTTAGCGATCCTACAAGATATAGGCTATTGGTTGGTAAATTAAATTACCTTACAGTGACAAGACCTGACATTTCCTTTCCTGTGAGTGTTGTGAGTCAGTTTATGGATTCTCCGTGTGAGTCATTGGGATGCGGTTGTTCGCATTCTTCGGTATATAAAATCAGCTCCAGGCAAAGGTTTATTGTTTAAGGATCGAGGCCATGAACAGATCGTTGGATACTCAGATGCTGATTGGGCAAGATCACCTTCTGATAGACGTTCTACTTCTGGATATTGTGTCTTAGTAGGAGGAAATTTGGTATCTTGGAAGAGCAAGAAACAAAATGTGGTTGCTCGGTCTAGTGCAGAAGCACAATATCGAGCAATGGATATGGCGACATGTGAGCTAATTTGGATCAAACAGTTGCTCAAGGAGTTGAAATTTGGTGAGATTAGTCAGATGAGACTTGTGTATGATAATCAAGATGCTCTTCATATTGCGTCAAATCCAGTGTTCCATGAGAGAACTAAACACATTGAGATTGACTGTCACTTTGTCAAAGAAAATATTGCTAAAAAGTTTGTGAAGTCGAATGATCAGCTTGCAAATATTTTCACCAAGTCCCTCACTGGTCCTCGTATTAACTACATATGTAACAAGCTCGGTACATATGATTTATATGCACCAGCTTAAGGGGGAGTGTTAGAATAGTTATGTAATACTAAATAGTAGTAAATAACCCTAATCACATATGTATTAGGAGTAGGACATGTTACGTGTATATATATATATATATATATATATATATATATAAATATATATATATATAGGGCTCATTGTATCATGTTTAACATATGAGAATAATATCAATAATATTTTCTCTCGTGCTTTCTCACAGGAAGCATATAGAGAACAATAGAATATCTCACCTGAGGAACTTGGGTTGTCTTATGTAAATACTAAATAGTAGTAAATAACCCTAATCCCATATGTATGAGGAGTAGGACATATTATGTATATATATATAGGGATCATTGCATCATGTTTAATATATGAGAATAATATCAATAATATTTTCTCCCGTGCTTTCTCACAGGAAGCATATAGAGAACAATAGAATATCTCACCTGAGGAACTTGGGTTGTCTTACCACAACCTGTCTCACCACAAACTATTACACACGTGTTCTCATTTATAGCTTCCATTATCTCCTGTTCCATCATGACTATCGGCAGATCGCTCCTCTTATTTTCAACCTCCTTTGGTCTTGAAACGTGCACCACAGTTGGAGTTGCTAAAGCTCTTTGAGGAAGATGTTAGCCGAGTTGCTACTATTGCTCAGAATGGCATTTTGAATATCCTTGGTACCATCCTGTTCAATATGAAGTGCCCACACAGAAAAAGGATGACATGCATATGAGAGAGCCTCAATGAAAATTAGCTACCAAGTATAAGGTTGACACAAAATAAAAGGCTGTATAAACTGAGAGTGAAGCAATACCATTGATTTCCTCTGTTCTTCGTTATGACAATCACAAATAGATGGATGATCTTGCTGATAATCTGACATTAAACATCTGTAGTTCTATCCTCTTCTTGCTTATTTTGCACCGAAGCATCTCCTCCGCAAACTAAAAGTCCACTCTGAGAAGTCAACTCTTCAGGAGACCCTGGAGTGACCAGTGCTTCACTTTGTACTTCACTTTTTCCTAAGGAGGACTGCAAAAGATTGCTATTGACTATTGGACTCGACTTCATTTTGTTAGAATCATCCAAGACATCACTAGTTAGGTTGTTGGTTGTCCTCTTCTTGACTGGCATTCAGGACAGGGGGGAGCCTCTTAGCGATCCTACAAAATATAGGCGGTTGGTTGGTAAATTAAATTACCTTACAGTGACAAGACCTGACATTTCCTTTCTTCGGTATATAAAATCAGCTCCAGGTAAAGGTTTATTGTTTAAGGATCGAGGGCATGAACAGATCGTTGGATACTCAGATGCTGATTGGCCAAGATCACCTTCTGATAGACGTTCTACTTCTGGATATTGTGTCTTAGTAGGAGGAAATTTGGTATCTTGGAAGAGCATGAAACAGAATGTGGTTGCTCGTTCTAGTGCAGAAGCACAATATCGAGCAATGGATATGGCGACATGTGAGCTAATTTGGATCAAACAGTTGCTCAAGGAGTTGAAATTTGGTGAGATTAGTCAGATGGGACTTGTGTGTGATAATCAAGCTGCTCTTCATATTGCGTCAAATTCAGTGTTCCATGAGAGAACTAAACACATTGAGATTGACTGTCACTTTGTCAGAGAAAAGATACACTCGGGAAATATTGCTAAAAAGTTTGTGAAGTCGAATGATCAGCTTGCAAATATTTTCACCAAGTCTCTCACTGGTCCTCGTATTAACTCATATGTA
>NW_017673923.1:111081-115482 GCF_001879085.1 Nicotiana attenuata | reverse complement strand
ATATATATACATAAGATTTTAAAAACATACGCCTCTGTGGGCATCATCATCATCATATCATACCCGGCCTCAAAGAGGACTCGGTAAAAACGTACCCGGCCATCATAAGGCTCGGTAGAATCGTACTCGGCCACGTGGAGCTCGGTAAACCCAACTGATCAGTGGTTGCACAATAGGTGCCATACCCGGCCGACAATAGCGCGGCTCGGTAGAGTAAAGTAGATACATATATAATGCATGTTGGACTCATGGAGTCACGTTCTAAACCTTTTGGAGTGACATAAGGTCATTGCACTATCGATTAACATTATGGACATCATACCATCAATATGAACTTCACTAGGACTCAAGGATCATATATACTTTCTTGGAATAACTTTGTAAGGAAAGAATAACATGGACAACCTTAGTTGCTAGGAGTAGATTCATTATGAAATAGCGTATCGTTTATGTTCGTTTCACTTTAGATCATGCCAAAAGAATGAAGGAAGAGCCTTAACATACCTTAAACATGTTGAGTCCTTAATACCTTCTAAGCAACTCTTCAAACAAGTCAACTCGATCTATCATAGCATAAGGAGATTCAAAATCAGTGTTGAACAAAGGCTAAGTCTGTAACTTAAGCTAGTATCTCGTCTATGTAAATTCAGTCAGCATCTCCCTTGTAACAAGGGCCTCCTCCGATACCATATACCAACAACAACAGCCAGGGAAGTCCAGCAACCTATAAATATCAATAACAAGACACCATATAACAACAACAAGTCACAACTACTTCACAAGGAGCGGCAAACTCCGATTGGAATCCGTATAACCCATATCACCCCTTATAGACTTCTTATATTAATTTAACAGTATCATTAACATGATAATGAAGTCATTCATCAATGATTCCATCCTTATACCATATATTTATAACAAAGGAAACAATCCTCAACTCCAACTATCTTCAATTAGTAGCTTTATTCACTAGTTCATGTCTACTCCATCCATTTAACTTAATCAACATCAAGATAACCTTAAGCACATGCAAGAACACAATACACACAACTCCTATAGTAACTTCAAGTCGAAATCCAAGTTATATTCAGCTCACAACAACCCTCAATAGCAATACAACACCATAGAAGTGACTTAAGCTAATCCAAGTACTATCTTGTAGTTTATCATCCTAACAACTTAACCAACATACAAGCAAGCTTAAGCACAATTAGTAGGCTGTTATACTCACCTTAGACAGCAGCAAAAACTTAGAATTTCATCCAAATACAGCCCACAACAATCCTCAATGACAACACAACCTCAAAGAGGTATTGTTCTTCACTAGAACTAAGTTTTGATGTTGAAATATGGTGTAATCACTTTGGAATCACTTCAAACCCTTGTGGAATCTGTTTAGAAGGGTTAGGAGAAGTTTGGAGACGAAGTTGAGTTGAAAATAAGTGAAAAATAGGCGTCCAAATCGTTTATAAAGTGAAGTAGGTCGACCACCACCTAAGTGGGTCCCATTGGGAGCTGCTTGCGCGGTCTCGCAAAAACGCGAATATCTCTCTACTCCGATGCCGTATTGATGGACGGTTTAATGCGTTAGAAACTAGACTCATAGATCTTCAATTTGATATGTAGATCATCCATTGATTCCAAGTATATTGGGATAAAAGCGCATCTACATTTGACCTAAATTTCAGCACATTATAAATGCAACTTGTGATGACCTTTGCTAACTTTTGTTCCATAACTCGTTTGACTTAAAACATAACACACGACTATCATACGACTACAATAAATCATAACTTAACCTACTCATCATGTTAATCACCTTAGTCTCACCCAAAAAGAATATGTTATAACATTCCAAACTTGTCGATTTTCGACGAAACTTATTTTCTTCAATTCGTTTAGCGACTAAGCTTTCCAACCCTTTTGGTACTTGTTATTCATGATCTTAAATATTTGTAACCTCCAAGGTAACATGATTAACTTACTTTATTTGCTTCCAAATATAATCTCATTTTCGAGCTTACATCAATGACTTACGACGTACTCTCACGTATGAAAACTTGGGGTGTAACACATATAATACCGCTGCGGCGCGCAGTCCGATCCATGTTCGATCCAAAAGTTCACAGAAGCCACACGGGCAACGTCAAATAATGGTTCTCAGCTCAGGATGTCAATAAAATAGTATTTTTGTTTCCATATCTTAGAAAATTACTGAGTATTTCAAAACAGTATTTGTACTTAGGACTGAAATGCATTAATATGTCAAAATAATGTGAAAATCAGTGATAGTGATCCCTGAAGGATTCAAATAAGCGGTACAAAGCCCAAATATGTCAATGAAATCCAAGTAGGATGATTATCAAACAGGTCTTAGTCAAAAACACAGTATGAATACCACTCGGGACGGACTAAGTCACGATCCCCAATCACAAACGACCTCGCACTCGTCATAGAGCACGTGTCTCGCCTCAATATAGCGTTACGATGCGATATTCCGGGGTTTCAAACCCTCAGGTCATCATTTACATCTATTACTCACCTCTAGTCGGCCCAAAGTCTAGCTCGCTAGGCCTTTTCCCCTCGAATCAACCTCCTCGCGCGTCGAATCTGATCAAAACCACAAGGAATACATTACAATAAGCTAAGGAAACATAACCCGATCGAAAAGACTCGAAAAACATCGAAAATCAAGAAGTTGGCAAAACCCGAGCCCCGGGCCCACTTCTCGAAAAATTACAAAATTCACATCACCGGATTCCTCGTCTCGCCACGAGTCCATACATATCAAATTTACCAAAATCGGAGCTCAAATGCCCCCTCAAATCCCAAATTTTCATTTCAAAAGTCAAGCCCTAGTTCTTCCAATTTTACTCAAATTTCCATGAATTTAAAGGTTGATTCTTCAATAAAATGATGTTTCTAGGCCATAGGACTCACCTCCAATCAATACCCGTCGAAACCCTCTTCAATTTCTCACAAAAAGCTCTCAAAGTGCTCAACAATGGAGGAAAATGGACCAAACTTCGCGGATGAAATAATATAAAAACCCTTCTGCCCAGGTAAATTTTACTCTATGCGAACGCGGTCAACACCCCGCGTTCGCGATGAACAGAAAATCATTGACCAAAATTAACTCTTCGCGAACGCGGTGACCAACCCGCGAACGCGAACCTTCAGGAGCCTCAACTACGCGAATGCGTCCCCAGGCACGCGAACGCGATGAACAAATACTCAGGGCCCAACTTCCTTCTATGCGATCGCGGAAGCACCATCGCGATCGCGATGCTTCCACTCCCAGAACTACGCAAACGCGACCATGAAGATGCGAACGCGAAGACCAAATTTAAGGCCACCCAAATTCCCTCTATGCGTTCGCGACTCACCCATGCGAACGCGAAGAGCAATTTTTCTGCAACACCAACAGCTGAAACGTGCAATCATTTGAGTCCAAAAATGGTCCGATTGACCCTCTGAAACCACCCCCGAGGCCCCCGGGACCTCAACCAAAAGCACCAACCCATCCTAAAACATTATTCAAACTTGCTCCAATCATCAAAACACATAAAACAACGCTAAAACCATTAAATCACATCGGATTCAAGCCTAAGTTTTCTTCAAAACTTCTGAAGTACGCATTTGATCAAAAACCCGACCAAAACACCTCCGAATGTTCTGAAATTTTGCACACACATCCAAAATCACCTAACGAAGCTACTGCAACTCTCGGAATTCCATTCCGACCCTCGGATCAAAATCTCACCTACCAACCGGAATTCGCCGAAATACTAACTTTGCCAATTCAAGCCTAATTCTACACCGGACCTCCAAAATCAATTCCGATCGCACTCCTAAGTCACAAATCATTTCCCGAAGCTAACCGAATCACCGGAAATCACATCCGAGCCTTCTAACTCATAAGTCAACGTCCGGTTGACTTTTCCAACTTAAGCCTTCTTTAAAGAGACTAAGTGCCTCTTTTCTACCAAAACCAATCCGAATCAACTATAACACACCAAATACTGATAATGAAACATGAAGAAGCATAAAATGGGGGAAACAGAGCGGTAACTCATGAGACGACGGGTCGGGTCGTCACATCCTCCCCAACTTAAACCAGTGCTCGTCCTCGAGCGTACCCAGAGTTGTCCTAGAAGCCAACCAATAGCTGAATAACCTTACCAAGCATATACCCGGGGGTGATCCCGCGTCACCCTATCTCATATAGGTCCGATAGCACAACATAGCTGAAATTACCCAATCCAGTCTAGCCCATAAATCATAGAACTACCTTTTCACTTCTCAAACCATCAATACGATCAAAACCTCACACCTATACTTTGAATAATCCCGAACAAGCTGTAATAACCCATACCTGCAACCTCAGGTGAAATCATATGA
>NW_017673923.1:28001-110608 GCF_001879085.1 Nicotiana attenuata | reverse complement strand
GCTCGTCAGTACCATCACAACACAAAGCTGAGACCCCGTCTCACATCATAGAAATAGAACACCTGAATCTACCCCGAAAGGTCATATCTCCACATGGCCTCGCTACAATGCGCGCTCCTATCCCAAACACTGTCACACATGAAACACCTCAAGTCACTATGCTCAAAATCGACAACCACGCACAATTTGATGTCTGAAACCAAAGCAATTCACTACACCCACGATGAAACAAATAACATACGCCATGCAACCCGATAAGTCATAATCAATACTCCATTTACCAAGCAACACCCAATTACTCTTCCCGCTCGACTTCCACTATGAATCCCTCAATAGAACCGCACCACATGTGCCCATAACTAACGAATCATAATGTCTCACAACGCCGAAAAGGAACTCATAGCTCTCCTCAGATCACTAACAAGCTCCATAACGACCGAATCAACCTATCCCTCAACAACACATATCGGGGCCAACCAAGCCAACTCAAGCTAGACATGTATCCATATCAGCTTACTAACAAACTCAGTACCAAGAAAGCCTGAAGCTTCTCCTTCCACTACTATAACTCCTGCCGGAGCCGTACGATACGGTGCCCGGCACCAAATCCATACCGAAATCCACAACCTCGCCTGGCGACATGCCCGGCCTCAAGATATACATCCGAAAAGTCCCTCAACACCGGAACTGAATCAATGGTAGAAACCTCTCCACTGACATCCATCACGAAAGCCCAATTAAGAAAAGCAACCCTTCCCAGCTGTCCGCTGGTCTTTGAAATATAAACCACTCTGCTAGAACATAATCCGACGCACCCCGCCACTCAACCCGTGGTGTTTCTGGCATAGCCCATAGCGCAATAGTCCTGAATAACCCAACACTGAGACAACCAGTCTACACCTCAATATCATATCCAAAATCTAACTTACCAAGCAAAGAAAGATCCACTCGGGCCTCCAAATCCCCGGTAGTTGCTAAACAGTGCCGACACACACGATCTACAACCACATCATAGCCTGTATATGAGAACTTCCGTCTCCACACCCATACGACACATGAATCATCATATCCGATCCCAATTTTGCCGTCCGAACACGTGCACACCTTTAATACCTAATCATTCCACGATAAATACTCTAAAATTCCCTGTGCCACCAAATAAACTCAGATATCAGCAGTCGATCCAACAAGAAAGCGCGGCAATACTACCGAAGTATCATCAGTTTAATCACATTACCCTTTCATCAAATCACTTCCAATTAGCAGTACCATTTCCTTGATTACCTGAGGCTACCCGTTGCCTAAGAATTTTTATGAACTTCTTTTCAGAACTGAACTGAAACCTCGAACACGCAAATCTCAATCCTCCACCACATACAGCGTATACCATACCATCCAAGGATAGCAAGAAAACCTTTATCTCCCTTCCGAGCCACAGACATCTACTCACTCAACTAGTTAAGAACTCCCATCGATCCCATCTAGAAGAAAAATCATTACACATTCCATGCTCCGCATGCCCATAGAAAATATACACCTCAAAACCGCGGTACAAACCATCAAGAACTCTCCGATTTCCCTTTGCACAAATCAGACCTGACATGACCGAATCCTTCTAACTCGAAAAAGCTAAGCAGGCAATCGAACTCCAAGAGCACTGCTGAAAAATACTTGCAAGGGCTCATTACCTCGAACACATACAAGGAATTAATCATATCCTTACCATACCGATTCGGTCTACTATCAAGTCATTCCATCTATCTAACTTCCCTTCTGATTCATCATCAACTTGATATTCCCTCTTGCTGTAACACCACAATGCCTCAACCCAGGTTTACCACACGAGACCCAAGCATAAGACCACACTGTCTAAGACCCATGAGCCACCGAATACTCTCTCAAATATTCCCAGATACACCACATTCCGGGATACTTTTCTCGGAAGAACTTCCTGCGAATTCTGAATTCGTTACCTTTACTTTCCAGATACTGATACATAGAATCCCATAACTAACATAGAAATACCACAAGGTCTTGACCTTTTCCAATGACAACACAGTCTCTAACCACATACACAACCTTAAGATATCTTGAACACAATAAAACCATTCTCGAAAGTCATTTACTTCTTATTCAAACTGCAATTCACCTGATCAAACGAACATAACCACCCGTGCCTCATTAGCACTCTAACACCGCAGGGTATGACCTCATCCCAAACAAACATCTTCCTGCTCCATGCACCGAACATTCTTTACCAACAACAGCTTAAGACATCCTATGATTCTCACACATCTACGAAGCACCATATGACCTTGTCAAAATTTTCCTTCACTCGTGCCATCCTCGGCTCCATTTCCGCAACCAGAACTGATCCGCCAACATGCCTCAGACCGGAACCAACATAGCACATAACCGTGCAATCGGCTAATCAACAGCAACCTCCCCAACTTGGCTCGAAGCCATATGTGAGGACACGCTCAATAACCCATAACACTTTTACTCTAATGATATCACAATACCATAGTAAGATTAAACTCAAATCATTTACAAGTTTGTGAAAACACAGATCATCTAGTACTATAACCCTCTGCAAATCTCGCATTCATCCCCACATCAGTTGAGTCTACTCTCTTAAGCTACCCGAATTCTCAAATTTCAACACGTACACTTCAATTACACTTGAGATCTTCTAACATACACTTAGGGATCATACCACTTAAGAACACTCCGCAGGAGATAACCCACCCGATTCACCTCAATTTAGCATTTCTGCATGCCTTCCACCGTCGTACACCTTACACAGTCATTTAATCTTCCTGGGTCCGAACTCATACCACCACATGAAATGCACTTCACTCCTCAACTTGGAGGCACGAAAATATTCTTCACGCGCCCATAACTCGGGCTACACATCAAATCACAATAGGAATCGAACGCTTAACAGTTCATCTATTATCCAGCAGACTTCTTCGTCACTATCAAGTCACATAGATACATCTCGCAGTACTAACATACTCATCACACGGATATCCAGCCGCCATTCCGGCTAATAGGGACAATACAAAACATATAAGTTCAAATCACCTGCTCACACGATCAGCACATCGGTGCTCAAGCCATAGGCAAAGATCCGGCCTCAAGTCCTCCAAACTGGCACAACATATACTCACGGAGATTACATCTCGCCCCTTGATCGAGGAATCACAAGCCATCAAGGCACATCTGATACGGAGCGCTCATGCGCTCATACGATCACGTGGAAGGAATTTCAAGAGTTTCTTTTCAAGCTGAATCAAGGACGCACGATAAGAATTCAAGAAGGTGAAGTTTTCCTAAAGGTTCTGCAGCCTCTCGAGGATAAATACAGACGTCTCCGCACCGATCCGCGAGACTCTACTAAACCTGCTCATGACTCGTGAGACCTAGTAACCTAGGCTCTGATACCAACTTGTCACGACCCAACCCCCGGTCGTGATGGCGCCCAACACACAGCTAGGCAAGCCCGACCTTTCAACAATATTCCCGACTTAAACAGATCATTAGTTGCAAGCACAGACAAAAATTACTAAACTGTTTTATCAAAATCCTGGAAATAATAGTGAAATGAACTGAAAGTTTAACAAAATACTGCAACATAATACCCAACTAGGACCCGGTGTCACGAACATGAGCCTCTAATACAGAATATCCCCTAATACAAGTCTGTCTAAGAGAGTGCGGAAATAAAGAGTAGAGATAGGAAGGAGAGATCAAGGCTTCGAACGCCATGCAGCTACCTCAATGCTCTCCGATACTGCTGTCCTGCTAGATAGTCCTCAATCAGCCTGTGATGCACCTGGATATGCACGCAAGGTGCAGGGAGTAATGTGAGTACTCCGACCCAGTGAGTAATAAACATAACTAATGACTGAAGATAAGAAATCACGAAATGATACAAGGTAAACTATAACTGACAGCCCAGACATTTAACAGTGAAACAACAAGTCAATGCAGTAACAGTACAGAAGAATCCATGACAGGTAAACAGATAAGTAATGATGCATGAATGCAATGCAACACATAGAACGGTACATTCCAGTACCCGCTGCGGTGTGCAGCCCGATCCGTTTAACGTCGACGGCGCTCACTAGGGGTGTGTACAGACTCCGGAGGGGCTCCTACAGCCCAAGCGCAAATAATCAAGCCATCTCGTGGCACCAATATCCATATAATACCGCTGCGGCGCGCAACCCGATCCATTTTCGGTCCAGAAGTTCACACAAGCCACACGGGCAATGTCAAATAATGGTTCTCAGCTCAGGATGTCAATAAAATAGTATTTGTGTTTTCAAATCTTAGAAAATGACTGAGTATTTCAAAACAGTATTTGTACTTAGGACTGAAATCCATTAATATGTCAAATAATGTGAAAATCAGTGATAGTGATTCCTGAAGGATTCAAATAAGCGGTACAAAGCCCAAATATGTCAATGAAATCCAAGTAGGATGATTATCAAACAGGTCTTAGTCGAAAACACAGTATGAATACCACTCGGGACGGACTAAGTCACAATCCCCAATCACAAGTGACCCCGCACTCGTCATACAGCGCGTGTCTCGCCTCAATATAGCGTTACGATGCGATATTCCGGGGTTTCAAACCCTCAGGTCATCATTTACTTCTATTACTCACCTCTAGCCGGCCTAAAGTCTAGCTCGCTATGCCTTTTTCCCTCGAATGAACCTCCTCGCGCGTCGAATCTGATCAAAACCACAATTGAATACATTACAATAGGCTAAGGAAACATAACCCAATCGAAAAGACTCGAAAAACATCAAAAATCACGAAGTTGGCAAAACCCGAGCCCTGGGCCCACTTCTCGAAAAATTACAAAATTCACATCACCGGATTCCTCGTCTTGCCACGAGTCCATACATATCAAATTTACATAAATCAGAGCTCAAATGCCCCCTCAAATCCCAAATTTACATTTCAAAAGTGAAGCCCTAGTTCTTCCAATTTTACTCAAATTTCCATGAATTTAAAGGTTGATTCTTCAATAAAATGATGTTTCTAGGCCATAGGACTCACCTCCAATCAATTCCCGTCGAAACCCTCTTCAATTTATCCCAAAAAGCTCTCAAGGTGCTCAACAATGGAGGAAAATGAACCAAACTTCGCGGATGAAATAATATAAAAACCCTTCTGCCCAGGTAAATTTTATTCTATGCGAGCGCGGTCAACACCCCGCGTTCGCGATGAACAGAAAATCATTGACCAAAATTAACTCTTCGCGAATGCGGTGACCAACCCGCGAACGCGGACCTTCAGGAGCCTCAACTACGCAAACGCGTCCCCAGGCACGCGAAGGCGATGAACAAATACTCAGGGCCCAACTTCCTTCTACTCGATCGCGGAAGCACCATCGCGATCGTGATGCTTCCACTCCCAGAACTACGCGAACGCGACCATGATGATGCGAACGCGAAGACCAAATTTTAGGCCACCCAAATTCCCTCTACGCGTTCGCGACTCACCCATGCGAACGCGAAGAGCAATTTTTCTGCAACACCAACAGTAAAAACCTGCAATCATTTGAGTCCAAAAATGGTCCGATTGACCCTCTGAAACCACCCCGAGGCCCCCGGGACCTCAACCAAAATCACCAACCCATCCTAAAACATTATTCAAACTTGATCCTATCATCAAAACACATCAAACAACGCTAAAACCATTAAATCACATCAGATTCAAGCCTAAGTTTTCTTCAAAACTTCCGAAGTACGCATTTGATCAAAAACCCGACCAAAACACCTCCGAATGATCTAAAATTTTGCACACACATCCAAAATCACCTAACGAAGCTACTGAAACTCTCGGAATTCCATTCCGACCCCCGGATCAAAATCTCACCTACCAACCGGAATTCGCCAAAATACTAACTTCTCCAATTCAAGCCTAATTCTACACCGGACCTCCAAAATCAATTCCGATCGCACTCTTAAGTCAAAAATTATTTCCCGAAGCTAACCGAATCAACGGAAATCACATCCGAGCCTTCTAACTCATAAGTCAACGTCCGATTGACTTTTCCAACTTAAGCCTTCTTAAAAGTGACTAAGTGCCTCATTTCTACCAAAACCAATCTGAATCAACTATAACACACCAAATACTGATAATGAAACATGAAGAAACATAAAATGGGGGAAACGGAGCGGTAACTCATGAGACGACGGGTCGGGTCGTCACATGTTTGGATTCAATCAAGGCTGTTTTGGGTTATTTCATTGGTTGCTGTTCATCTGTCCTTATTCCTGGGTCATAGTGATACAATTTTGGCCAACATTAGGGCTCCAACCCCTGAGTTGAGCATTTTTCCTTTAGCCAGCATTAGGGCTCCAACCCCTGAGTTGAGCATTTTTCCTTTAGCCAGCATTAGGGCTCCAACCCCTAAGTTGAGCGTTTTTCCCTTTTAGCCAATATTAGGGCTCCCACCCCTGAGTTGAGCGTTTTCCTTTTAGCCAACATTAGGGCTCCAACCCCTGAGTTGAGCGTTTTTCCCTTTAGCCAACATTAGGGCTCCAACCCCTGAGTTGAGCGTTTTTATCTTTTGCCAACAGTAGGGCTCCAATCCCTGAGTTGCGCCTTTTAGAAATAGGGTTCCATTCCCTAATCCGTTCCATCATAGATAAATACAATTCTTGAAAATGAAAAAAAAACAAAACAGAGAGAATGAGTTCAAATTTTGTCACAAATAACTCACGAAATTTTCCTAGTGAAAACTGGGGCAGAAAAATTTCGTTCGTTTGTTTGTTTTGGTGTCTAAGCAGGTTTGACCTCAGGATACAAGGGTTCAAAATGACCAAAGGGATGAGTCTCAATCTAGGATAAAAGAAAAAGAAAAGAACAAAAAGAAATGAACTCAAATGTTGAAAGCAAACAAAGGTGCGGATTGCTCAAGTTTGATTGAAGTCACAAGCTCCGCCGATCCCGTTTTGACCTAATGCTGCAGAAAGAAATAACAACTACAACTTGCGAGCATCAAGATTCAGATCCGAGTCCACAGCAAAATCAGCTAAGACTCAAGATCAAGTTCAAGAGATCTATAGATAGGAATCTTGTAACTCATAGTTGATAGGCATAGCTAGCTTAGCTTTGATTTTCCTTTTGGTGTAATAAGGAGGTCAGCAAGCAGTAGCAGCAGCAGCAGCAGTGAAATCACAACTCCCGGTAGTCCCAACTACCAAGACCTTCGAATCTTGAATCAAAGTTCCGGCCCAAAACCCTAACTCCTCCAAAATTCCCAAAAATCACACCCTACACTCTCCTAACCCTCCTCTACCTAAACCCCAAACTATTTTCCCCCAAATCCAACTGCAACTTTTAAAATTTTAGATCTAGGGTTTTATAACAACTGGTTGAATCCTTCAAGGACTACCAAGTGTCGATTTGGTTTCCTAAATAAATTATTTGTTTGTTCTTACCAAGAACAAACATATAATATTATTTGGGGACTCAATTCGAATTCAATCAATTAGAAGACCTAAATCAGTGAGTTCTTCTTTCCTTATTTGATTTTGTTTGATGATTCTATTTTCTTTGCGTTATTTTTTATTTTTAGCTTAGCTTAGTTTCGATTGATTATGTTAGAATTTTCTGATTAGTTAATCCAGTGTTCATTTCCTGTTCTTTGATTGTTCACTTTTATTGTTTTGTTTTGTTTAGTTCAAGGTTGATTTAGTTTGATTTTGGTTATTAATTTTGTTTAACGGATAGTTTGACAGTAGTATGAATTAGGGTTAGTTTTCAGTCTTGTTTAGTATTAATTGGATTCAATAATTCAATTTTAGAGTTTTTGAAATTATTTTGGTTATAGCTGAATAGTCTAGACCTTTATTTAGTTAACCATGGTTAGTAAAAGGGCGGGGTCAACTAGTATAGGATTGGTAATTTCAAAATCAAATCAAGGGTAGTTGGGGTAATTCAAAATAGGGGATCTTGCAAATAACTGATTTGGAAACCCCTAGAACATTCTAGATGGGGTTCCAATTAGAATTTTAGGAATTAAAATGCAGTAACTTGAGAAACAAGTCAGAAAATGAAGGTCTAATTAGCTAAAACTGAAAATAAAAGAGGGACTAAAGGTGTGAACAAAAACTCTGAGAGGATCCCTCAATTTTGCCTATAAAAGGCAGTCCCTACTGCCTTGTTTCAGAAGTTTTTGGCATCTAAGAAATTCCCCCCAAAAATTTCCACAAGCCTTGAACCTCTAAAAATTTGAAATTCAGAAAAAACCAAAATCCAAAAACTGTTAAGTTGAGCATCTGAAAAGTTCTTCCCTTAGATTAGATCATTAGCTACTCAAAAACCAAAAAAAATATGACACAAAACTCCAAAAAACACTGTTCTATTGAAATTTTTAGGTTAATTTCGAGTTTTAGTGGTTGATTTGCATCTTCTAGCTTAGAGTCTGATTGCTGAAGTTTTCTGAAGTTTCCTGGGTTAATTTCGAGTGTGTTTGGATTCAATCAAGGCTGTTTTGGGTTATTTCATTGGTTGCTGTTCATCTGTCCTTATTCCTGGGTCATAGTGATACAATTTTGGCTTTCAATTGATCCTCTTCTTGTGTTGCTACTGGCTTACCATTGCTGACTGATCACTGCTACTGCTGATCTTACTTTCTCCTTCATTTTGTCTTAATTCCAGGTACATGCCTTAAAACTGATGTGATGTAGCTTCTCAAGTTGAAAATTGAAATGAAATTGGTGCTTGATTTCTGCTGTAGACCTTATTGTTTTAATAGCCTGTTAGATTTTGAGTAGTTCCATGATCTGGTAGATGTATTCATTGTACTTAAAACTGGACTGTACTGGACTGTTATAATTGGACTGTATAAATTGCTTTTGTTTTAGTTTGTATTAATACAGTTGTTTAGTACAGCTCTAGTATAATGCAAGTTCATTTAGAGTTTGATACCTTGTTAATAGACAGTGAATCATAGTTAAATCCATGTTTAAAGGAATCTGTCAATGACTCACGTAGCTTTAAACACAATTCTGAGCTTTAACAACAACGTTTTTAAGCTATTTTGTTTTCATCACCCTGTGAACATTGCGTATGGTAATTTACTGCTATTAATCTCACTTCCCTGATTAATTGTTAATAGAATGGGTATCATAATTAGTGTGAACAGTTAAAAATTGATTTTGACGTCGAAGATTCAATGTTTCAGCATATTAAATCAGATTTGTGTTTGATATTTCGACCTAGTTGGCATTCATATTAGTTAATCACTGCTTTCTTCATAATTGCCAGTGCCAATTCGCAACTCAAGTATTAATTCAAAGCTTAAAAATATTCAAAAGACATAATGGAGTTCAGACTTAGTTGTAAATATGCATGGATCTTAGCCCCACATTGGGCCCAAGCTTCCGCTGGTGTACATGAGTGGGGCTGCAGCAATCTGTCATGCCCCTGGGCCTGTTTTTAAAGCCCAAGAATATCAAAGATCTTGAATTCTCATTTAAATCATTGGTAAAAAATATGTAATGCGTATTTTGGGCCTTCCGTGTTAAGTAGCGAATTTGAATTAAGAGGTTTTCCTCTTGTTTAAATTTGTACTTGAACCGGAGGCCTGAATGTTATTAATTAGACTTTTAGAGACAACATGTAATAGAAAATCGTAGTTCCTTTAGGTTGGCCTTCAAAATTAAACGAGGTGCGCCACGCCAAATAAAACTTATAAATTGTGTGGCCCTCCTTAAATATTTATATTAAAATATGTAGAATTCGGGACGCGCCATTTAGCGAATTTTCGTGGCCTCCCGCAAAGTTAGTGACACGTTAGTCGCTTTAGGCGCGCTTTCAATAATTTTACCTTCCTAAATACGGGTGTGCATTTCATGCGACCCAAATCCAAGTCCCAAAATATTGAATAAAATGTGTCGAGGATTCGGGTGCATTTCATGTGACCGTGCTAGAACCAAGGGATCCGGGGGTACCTAACACCTTCCCCCGGGTCAACAGAATTCCTTATTCAGAATTTTTGGTTCGCAGACTCCATTCGGAAAGTCGAATTTTCCTCGATTTGGGATTCAAGATAAACCGGTGACTTGGGACACTAAAAGCCAAACCTATCCCAAGTGGCGACTCTGAAATGAATAAATAATCCCATTTCGAATAATGTCACTTTAAATGGAAAAACTCCCTTATACATTATCCTTCGGGGTAGGTGTGTAAAAAAGGAGGTGTGATAGTGTTTTCTTGTTATTAACAATTCAAGCGTATTAACTGTTTAGATTTATTTACTGTTATGATCATTTGTGTTGGAATCATAGTGTTTACAATACCTCGCATTATTTTTCTTTTTTATTTGTTCGATACTTCAAATTTGAACAATTGCTACATTTTCACCTCAATTGATTTCTCAACTACATTTTCCCTTAAACCTTTTGAAGTTGTACTTTACTTAAAAAGGAAATTTCTACTATGTTTTGATTTATTGATTTCTCGTATTAAAGGTAATGATTTATTCGATATTGTACTTTAATTGAGAAGGGTATTTTCTTTATCAAATAATTTCTAAAAATAACTTCATCTTTTCTTGTTGATTTTCTAATTGGGCTGGAAGTTGTACTCTACTTTATGTTAAGCGAATGAGGCTCCTTGAATATTCTTAATTATATTGGGTATGGAACCTATGAACTGAGTAACATGAGAATATTATTGTGCAATGCGAGACTGAAATATGTGGGCACAAGGTGCCGGGAAAAATATTATAGTTTTATTTAATGGCATGTGAGTTGTCCGTGTGGTTGTAATACAAATATGGGCACGGGATGCCGTAAAAATATGAAAGTGGGCTAAGACCTATATTATTATGATTATGAAATGAGGCGTCACAAGGTGACCTTTACTCGAAAGAATTATATTCGAAAGATGCTTATTTGAAAGATATTTATTTGAAGGAAATATATTCGAAATATATTTATTGAAAAGCATATTATCTTAGAGATTATTACTTGAAGGATTTATAGGCGAAAGATTTATATTTGAAGGACTTCATTAATTGATTGCACTTGTATTTATTATTTGTTGAGAAACAATTATGTTGTTCTTGTTGCCTGCTATTTATATCACTGATTGATCATTGTTGCCATCATTGTTATCTGCTTCCAATTATTTTGTAGGTTATCTTGCACAGGTTTATTTGGTAGTCTGGTCCTAGCCTCGTCACTGCTTCGCCGAGGTTAGGCTAGGCACTTACCAGCACATGGGGTCGGTTGTGCTGATACTACACTTCTGTACATTTTTGTATACAGATCCAGGTATTTGATCGATAGTAGCTATTCGTTGCGGTGGAGACTCAAGGTAAACCTGCTGCAGCGTTCGCAGTCCTCAGAGTCACCTTCAATTGTACTTATTTCCATTTGTTCCCTTTCTTTCGGAACAGTGATGTATTTATTTTGTATAACTACTCTTAGAAAGGCTTGTGACTTGTACTACCGGTTTTGGGAATTGTAAATTGTTAAGAGTTAATGAATTTAAAGTTGGCAAATATCAATGCTATTTCCATTAATGTTAGGCTTACCTAGTTTCGAGACTAGGTGCCATCACGACTTCTTCGTAGGGATTTTTGGGTCGTGATAAGTTGGTATCAGAGCTCTAGGTTCATAGGTGCTACAAGTCATAAGCGAGTTTAGTAGAGTCTTGCGGATCGGTACGGAGACGTCCGTACTTATCTTTGAGAGGCTACAGAACTAGTACGAAAAATTTCCAGTTCATTCATTCTTTATCGTGCGACATTTATTCAGCTTCAAGCATATATCTTAGGTTCTTTCGCATCCACTCATGTATGGAATTTGCGCAATACTCTAATGGTTTGTGATACTGTAAAAAGGGTTATAAGTGAGCCAAGGTTGCTCAATCGTTATTACCACGTGTTGTTCAGAATCGAGGTTATGGAAGTGCAGAGAGATCTTTCAGTGGTTTGCATGGGAGTGCATCAGATTTTGACACCTGGTTGATAAGTACAATCTTAAGAAGGTTTAATTGGTTACGTAATCATTACAAGTGGATGTAGATCTAAATATAGTTGGTGGTATTAGAGACTATGTGGTTCGTATGGGATTTGTAATTAGCGAAGAGTACATACTAGCAGTCAAGACACTGGAGGAAGTGAGTTTAACTGTCATGAGGATGACAATCGCCAAGTAAATAGCTTGAGGTGTCTTATGACTGGTATCGTACGAGCGATGAAGGTTAGTATTGTGGATCGTTGGGAATGTGCCTTATGATTTCGCACCAAGTGAGGGAAGTCCTCTATCAACGATCAGATTGCGGGGTCATGTGTTATACCAATTTTGGCCTGAGATGTATTTATGTGGTATTGAAAGGTTTTCCAAAACTTGCATATGATCAAGAGCTGAGAATTGAATGGGATGATGATGAGACTTGAGATATTCCCGCGTCCTTAATAATTCTACGTTTCAGTATCAGCGGGGCCATGGAAACATATTCAGTATACTCGTAGTGCTTAAGTTAATCACAACACTCGCGTGGGGCAGTCATCTTTTAATGTATTAGTGGCATGGAATTTCCTGCAATGGCTATTTAAGTTATCCGGTACAGACTCAGTATGAGCAGTCGAACTGCGGATGGATTGTTATGCATATGGTGATACTAGGAACATCATGAGAAATTGTCCTAGGCTTGGGAGAAATCTGTTCCATCAGAGCATACGTGCCACGTACTCCATTACAGTTACTACTTTACTTACACTACCAATTAGGGGTGGAGGAAAAACGGGTAGATGGCGCCTAAGAGGTGGAGGCCGGACCTATTGATATATTTGCTATGGTATAGCTGAGGTCGCTACACTAGATGGAGTCGTTACAAGTACGAACTCGAGTTATCATAAAGGAACAATTTCCTTAAGTTATGAGTATCGAGGCAAGTCCTCCTAATATGTTCTACTCACGAGTGAGCTTCGTAATCTTAAATTTACTTATGTGAATACTCCTGTTGGGAAATTATATGGAGATAGTTATGTCTATCATTATGTGTTAGTCACTAAAAATAGTTGTGATGTGGGTTTTGATGTGATTTCAGAAAAATTGATTTAAATTGTGAATTTTATTCCCTATCGGTGTGAGGGTTCATTATATGTTGTGATTTTATTTGACATAATTTATTTGGAAGAAAAAGAAAAGAAATGGAAAATTTTAGTTGGCACAATGTGCAAAATACTTGTGATTTAGAGTTGAGGACGAAATCCTCACATTTTTATATGATATGAAATATTTAAACCGAGCTACAAGCTCTGGTGGATGTTATATAAGGACGAGGTCCTTGTGGTGAAAAAAAAATTCATGTGTTTAAATTCCCCGTTGTGAAATTAAAAAAAAATTGTACTATAGTACTTATAGGGAGCCATGCCTATGAGGCTTATTTGAAAATTCTCGTATGAATATCCCTGGGCATAATTTGCCAAATTTGTATTGTAACTATTGAGTTTAGCCTACAAGGTGAGCGCCCAGGTGGCGTTAATTGTGAATCGTTAATTTGGGTATGTAATTATGAGGTCTTCATGCTACGTTGCTAGTAAAGTGAAAGCTTGAAACAAGAATTTGTTAACGTGAAGTTAATTGGCGATTTTGTAATCGATGATGAACAATGATTAAGACCAGAGACGTGGTTATGGGCATATATATGCTTTGTTTAATGTCCAGATGTCATTATGATAAAGCAATGCTTGTAATGCAGAGATTAGTATTTTTGATATATACATTGTGGTATTTTGTTGAGTTGTGGATGTGTTGTTATGAGTTGTTTTGATGTTACTTTGATAGGTGGATAGTCCCAATTACAGGGGAGACTCTGTCGAAATTTCTGAAAAATTTGGGAGTTAGAAAAATTTAGGACATTGAGTTGTGCAAAGAAAGAGATAAGTTACATTATGTTTTTTAGGACGGACTCTACTTATTATTTGAGGGCGAATGACCCTAAGTGGGGGATAATGTAACACTCCGGATTTGAGGGGTGCGAAGGCACGAGTTGCTATAGCCAATCGAGATTAGTATCATGTGTTGATGTGAAGAGCGTACCTTTATGGTAATGACTGGAGTGTAAGAAATTTGGTCTTAAAGTACAAATATGGATAAAGGAAATAATCTCAATTGAAACGGTATTGTCGGACTTATTTCGAATGCGATAATATGGGATCAACCACGAGTATATGTGTAAAAGTAGAAACATCAAATTTGAAACCTCAGAATAATCTTAGTACGTTCGAGGACGAACGTTTGTTTAAAAGGTGGAGAATGTAACGACCCGACCGGTCGTTTTGAATAAGTATAACCTCGTCTCCCCATATACTGCTAAATTCATGCTTCACGGTTCTTAAGTAATTTTCCGGGTAAATTGGTTCGGGTTCGGAAAGGTTTTGAAAGGAATTGAGACACTTAGTCTCCAAGAAGAGAGCTTAAGTTGAATTAAATAGACCGGAAGGAGAAATATGAGTAAACGAATCCGGAATGAATTTTGGATGATTCCAATATCTCTGTATGGTAATTTTGGATATAGGATCGTGCCCGAAAAATTATTTGGGAATTTGTAGTTTAATTAGGCTTGAAATGGCAAAAATGAGAAGCCGAAGTTTGGAAATTTGACCGAGGGGTTGACTTTTTGATATCGAGATCAAAATCCGACGCAAGAAGTTGGAATAGCTCCATTATGTCATTTATGACTTGTGTGCAAAATTTGGGGTCAATCGGACTTGATTTGATAGGTTTCGGCGTTGTTTGCGGAATTTAAAATTTCTAAGTTCTTAAGCTTGAATCCGAAGTTGATTTGGTGTTTTGATCTTGTTTGGAGTGATTCGAAAGCTCGACTAGGTGTTAATGATGCTATGGGAGGTGTTGGTATGCTTGGGTTGAGGTCTGAGGCCTCGGGTGTGTTTCGGGTGAGTTTTGAGCGAGTACGGACATTCCGGAACTTAGAAAATGGATGGGGGCAGAAGTTTTAGTGCTGGGCGCGGTGGATTTAGTGCTGGGCGCGGTGGTTTAGTGCTGGGCGCGGAAAATGGACCGCGGTCATGAAGATCCGCAGGTCGTCGGTCCAACTTCGGAAGTTCATATCTTTTGATCTACAAGGAATTTGGGGATGATTCAAAAACGACAGTTGTATATCTTTGAATCAAGTTTTCAGAAACATATTATAATAGGCATCTGGACATCTGTAGCGAAAGTTATGGCCAAAATACTAAAGCCTATCACTGCAGAGGAAAACCTGTGCATGCGCGATCGTTTTTGTGCGGACCGCACTGGTTTTGTGCGGACCGCGGTCGTTTTTGTGCGGTCCGCAGAGGTGGGAATCCGTGGGGTACTCTATAAATACGAGGTTTTGGATTTTATTTGATATTTTGACCTAGAGAGCTCGGATTTTGGCGATTTTTCGAAGGTTTTTCAAGAAATTCATCGGGGTAAGTGATTCTAACTCAGATTTAGCTAGAGTACATGAATCTATCATTGAATTCATCATTTGATTCGTGATTTGGGGTGAAAAATTAGAGAAAAATTATAGAAACTTCTAAAATGAATTTTTGAGATCCGAAGAACAATCCGATGTCGGAATTTGATAAAATTGGTATGGTTGAACTCGTATTGAAATGGGTGTTCGGATTTCATGAAAATTAAGTCGGGTTCCGAGAGGCGGGTCCCGCGTTGACTTTTGGTTGACTTTTTAATGTGAATTTTTAAGTCAATGTTTTATTATCCGGAATTATTTCCGATGTATTTTAATGAAGTTATACAATTAATTTGGGTAGGTGTGAGTCTCTCGGAGGTCAATTCAAGCAAGAAGGCTATTTTGGAATATCGGCCTAACTTCAAAGAGGTAAGTGTTTGGTCTAACCTTAGCTTGAGGGATTAGGAGTTGAGTCTTATTTGTTATGTGCTAATTGTGAGTACGACGTATAAGCATGGTGACGAGTATCTATACGTTGGTGTCTAGCATGACCGTGAGTCTTATAATGTGAACTTCATGATTATGTTGAATAATCTATGCTTTAAAGATGATTTCTACTTGTTGTGGAAAGTTAATGAAGTAATTGTGATTCTTGAACATCGAGGAGCAATGGCTCAAGTTATATTATGAATATGTGAAAGCAAGTGGGTTGATTGAACCCTTGGAGCGTTGGCTCAAGTTACAATACGAATTGTGAAAGTTTATGAGATGATCGCACACTTTGGAGCATTGGCTCAAGTGTTAGAGTGAGTTATGAAATGAAAGTGGAAGAAGGAGAAAGAGGTATAAATTGTTCCCTTGCCGGGAAGTTGATATATTGATTGTTGTTCCCTTGCCGGGATTTAATTGTTTGATTGTTGTTCCCTTGCCGGGATTCTTATTTTAATCTTGTCTATCCCCTCGCCCCATTGTTTGTGATTGTTGCTTGGGTGAGGAAGAGTGATAAAGCACGAAGGGTGATGCCGTGCATTGTTGTTTGTGAGGAAAGAGTGTAAAGCACGAAGGGTGATGCCGTGTATGATTATGATGAGAAAATGTAAAGCACGAAGGATGATGCCGTGCCGCACGATGTACCATTCCGTGCCTATTATATTGATTTTATGGTAAGGATGAGAGTAAAAGCACGAAGGGTGATGCCGTGCAGTTTATATTGATTCTTATGGTGAGGACGAGAGTAAAAGCACGAAGGGTGATGCCGTGCACTTGTTACTTGATTTTATTTCGATGTTATAGATTCCCTTACCCTATTTGCATTGTGTTTGTTTCTTGGGTGAGGAAGAGTGTAAAGCACGAAGGATGATGCCGTGTATTGTTTTGGTGAGAGAGTGTTAACGCACGAAGGGTGATGCCGTGCACTTTCTGTTGTTGTGTTTACTTGTTATTAACAATTCAAGTGTATTAACTGTTTAGATTCATTTACTGTTATGATCCTTTGTGTTGGAATCATAGTGTTTACAATACCTCGCATTATTTTTACTTTTTTATATGTTTGATACTTCAAAATTCAACAATTGCTACATTTTTACCTCAATTGATTTCTCAACTAAATTTTCCCTTAAACCTTTTGAGGTTGTACTTTACTTAAAAAGGAAATTTCTACTATGTTTTGATTTATGGATTTCTCGTATTAAAGGTAATGATTTATTCGATATTGTACTTTAATTGAGAAGGGTATTTTCTTTATCAAATAATTTCTAAAAATAACTTCATCTTTTCTTGTTGATTTTCTAATTGGGCTGGAAGCTGTACTCTACTTTATGTTAAGCGAATGAGGCTCCTTGAATATTCTTAATTGTATTGGGTATGGAACCTATGAACTAAGTAACATGAGAATATTGTTGTGCAATGCGAGACAGAAATATGTGGGCACAAGGTGCCGGGAAAATATTATAGTTTTATTTAATGGCACGTGAGTTGTCCGTGAGGTTGTAATACAAATATGGGCACGAGATGCCGTAAAAATATGAAAGTGGGCTGAGACCTATATTATTATGATTATGAAATGAAGCGTCACAAGGTGACCCTTACTCGAAAGAATTATATTCGAAAGATGCTTATTTGAAAGATATTTATTTGAAGGAAATATATTCGAAATATATTTATTGAAAAGCATATTATCTTAGAGATTATTACTTGAAGGATTTATAGTCGAAAGATTTATATTTGAAGAACTTCATTAATTGATTGCACTTGTATTTATTGTTTGTTGAGAAACAATTATGTTGTTCTTGTTGCCTGCTATTTATATCACTGGTTGATCATTGTTGCCATCATTGTTATCTGCATCCTATTATTTTGTATGCTATCTTGCACAGGTTTATTTGGTACTGGTCCTAGCCTCGTCACTACTTCGCCGAGGTTAGGCTAGGCACTTACCAGCACATGGGGTCGGTTGTGCTGATACTACACTTCTGTATATTTTTGTGTACAGATCCAGGTATTTGATCGATAGTAGCTATTCGTTGCGGTGGAGATTCAAGGTAAACATGTTGCAGCGTTCGCAGTCCTCAGAGTCACCTTCAATTGTACTTATTTCCATTTGTTCCCTTTCTTTCGGAACAGTGATGTATTTATTTTGTATAACTACTCTTAGAAAGGCTTGTGACTTGTACTACCGGTTTTGGGAATTGTAAATTGTTAAGAGTTATTGAATTTAAAGTTGGCAAATATCAATGCTATTTCCGTTAATGTTAGGCTTACCTAGTTTAAAGACTAGGTGCCATTACGACTTTTTCGTAGGGATTTTTGGATCGTGACATTGTCAGAGTTAAAAGAGAAGAAATATGCACAAGGATTCTGGTAACAATATGTCTTGGGGTGCACGTATGCGCAAGCGAAGGAATGAAACAACATTGTAATCAATAAATCCTTTGTTATGTAATTTTCTATATTTATAGCAGTATATAGAGTAGTTATATTCTCTCTTTAGCCCTCTCCTTTTATTAGATAATAATCAAATAGAGGAAAATAAGTATTTGTACATAGAGTTATTTGAATCAAGATGCTATTTAACCTTAATGCTCTCTTATTTCTCGAGCCATATAGGATTTCTTCAACATGAGTGCACCACTAAAAAGGATAAAATAAAATAAAAAGTACTAAGTGGGAATCAACCCTTATTCCTCTAGATAAATAACCTAATATTCAATCTAGCGCACCATTCAGTCTTTTTGGAGCATGGGTACCAATAGATAATATTAGACTAATCTTTTTGACAGAGAGACCATGGGTTCGCGTGACCCATGATTTGGACTATAAACCGCCCCTGGCTATGTATGTATGTTGACTTAGCATCGTTCGCTTTCTTGTCTGTATAATGTTGGCCTGAGATGAGCTTAATAGAGTCATATGGTCAACGAAAATTCATACAACTGATCTCAGTTGAGTTTGGGATTAAAATGTAGTTATTGATGTCGTTATTGTTGTGTTGCTTTCTTGATCAGATAATGGATACTCCATTTTTGTATATGTATGTATGTATGTATATATATGTATATATATATATATATATATATATATATATATATATATATATATATATACACACACACTGCTGTTACTATTGAATTTAATTAATAGCTATATTTCTCTTGTAGATACATGTAGTGGGGAAGTGTCCCACTAAAGGGGCGAATGCATTATCGGATTCATCTGAACACATTACTTTCAGCGTAGATCATAAATTTATGTGTAAAAATTACGAAAAATACAACAAATAGTAGATATGAACCTATAATTTGACAAATATAACGGATTCAATAGTAAGAACTTTAAAAATTAAACCGATAAATTTTAAATTGTGGATTCTAGCTGTTCACATAAGTCAGTAGAAGTCAATTCTCTATCATTTTCATTATCATTTAAAGCTTTATGCGTGTGTGGCTGTTAGCTTAGCATCTTTAAATGAAGACGACATGCCAAATGTGGTCCTTGGGTTATATGTTCCCTTTTTCTTTTTTGAAAAAATTAGTAAGTGCTATTTAGGTCAGTTTGCGAGTACACCTTAACTATTCTATAGGGTATCTATTATTTCTCACCGATATGGATACTGGAACGCTCTATTCACCAAAATTCAGGTAAATGTGAAGTAATCACCTAATATTTATCTTGTATATCTTTTGTCAATTGAGCAATGGAGAGTTGTGGAGATTATCTAAAACCAAATTTGGTTAACACTCTAAAAGAAATTATTTAAAACCATTTCTTGAATTTATTGATTTCCTAATATTCTGCATTTTTTGTGTAGATGCTTATTTTAATTTTGATTTTTTGTCATCAATTACTCAATTTATATGTTTTCTAAAAGTCTGACTTTACCATATGGTTGCTCAATGATCATTTATCATAGTGAGGGTGTTCAATTAAAGATGTAAAAGGTAGGAGTTGAGATTTTCAATGTGTGCTTCTAAATTATAAAAAAAAAATCAGGAAATGACTTGGTAAATTAATCATTAGTTTGTGTTAGTTACCAAAATCAAGTACTTCCGTAGGATTATATATTAGGGAAAATTGCATAACTATTTCTCATATATTTTGACATTTTAGCATTAAATCATATCTTCAATGGCCAGTACAAAATTCTCCCTTCGGTCAGCTTTGCTACTTTGCATGGTTTTATTCTCCTTGTTGGCTCTTCATTATTGTATGTCCATATTTATTCCAATATTTTAATCCAAAAACTTATATATATAAAATCTTTGGATTGAATATANATATATATATATATATATATATATATATATATATATATATATATATATATATATATATTAAATCTTTGGATATACATAGATTGACAGTGGAAAAATCTTTTGTACTTTTAGTATATTTAAATCTGTTGAAGCGGGACTTGTTTTCAGGTTACTAATTCAACTTTTAAAGGACGGTTATTATCTTTTAGGTGATTGAAAAGTGTAAAAAAGAAAAATTTACGCACGTCTGTGTATATAGAAGTTAAACTAAGTAGAGGACACCAGGTATCCACTCTATAGGGCTGTTACTTAGGAATTAACTAGCGCGTCTTACATTTCAGTTTTTCAGTTCAATTTTATGGGACAAAAATGTCTTGAATAGTCTTGAAGTTAGGATTTTTAGTTAAAAATTTCAGGATAAAATATGTACTGACTAATCTCTAAATAGCATTCCTGAAAATGACTATCTGTGCACTTGCCCCTTGAACTGATGTATAATATCTTCTTATATTTTTTCTTTTTTCATCAACTGCTGGTGATGAAAGTACAAGAGTTAAAAGCTGAAGTTATAGCCAATCCATGCATCCCAGTTGTTGATCAAGGCGCACCTCCCAAACGGTGTTGCACTGTGGATAAAGCATGCTATGTTTCTCCGGATACATGTCATGCTAGTTGTCACTAATTAATGATTAATATTCAAGAAAAATAATGTTAATTCGTATTGTTACTTTAGCTGATGTATAATTAAAATAAAAGAAGTTGATTATCATTAATAAAGTTCAGTTTCAGTTATCCATATATACTTTAAATCCTTATCTAGATATATTTATCTTACATATTTTGTCTATTTAAAGCTCTACATTTATACATTATTTTCTCTCGACTGCGAAAGCTGATGCGTCTTACAACCTATGTTACTTTTTAAATTTTTGACATTATTTTAATCACCACAAAAATGTCATGGAATATTTAGACCACAAATTCTAAAAATATTTCATTCTTTCTAAAGTTTCGAATCAAGTTAAATAAATTTCACATTAAATTAAAACGAAAAGAATAGTAATTAATAAAAAGATGCCGGAATATGTGTCTGTCTTAAATCTTAATAGGAACTTGTAACAATCACTAAAAATTAACAGTTTTAAACTTCATTCTGGTATTTGGCTGGCTATTAGGCTTAGCACCTTGACTATTGTTTACCGTGAAAACGGTAATAACAATTAAATTTGTTGATGGAACTCTAAAAATACGTGATCTATTTTTATGCTAGTTGTAAAACAGTTGATGCTATGTGTGTGATGTTTTAAGGATGAGATGCGAGCTAAACTAGAGTTATATTCGAACCGATGGTTAGCCGTTTAGGGCCTCGAGCTCATTGATTTGGGGCCTCGAGGTCAATTCTCAAGCTCGAGTTCGAGCTATTAGGGGCAATCGGGGAAGGGTTAACAGTCGTGATATAATTTAAAGAGGCTCTTTATGACCAATTATAAGCAATAAATGAAGAACAAGTATGAAGCTAATAAATAAGAACAACAATATCGAGAGAGTGTGTTAGAGAGAAAAGAGAGAGAGTTATCATATATTTCGTGTAGAATAGTTGGAGCAACATCAGTCCTTTTACAAAATGATAAGGATCCCATTTATATAGAGGGGAAACCTTATATGGTACGACATACATTAGTAGTAAAGATATGGAGATGGGACATCTAGATGCGACACCCTGATCTGGGTTCAGGGTAGGCCGGCTAGGCCTTGTCAGACTTAGCCGCGTGTCTTGGGAACTCCCATTTTTACTCTAGCCTCGATCGATATTCTCTTCAGGCCGGGTGTCGATGAGCTCCGACGAAGAAGACTCGAGCGCATCTTTGCAGACTCGAGGCTTCGAGGTGATCTTCCGAAACGCCTTAATGACGGGAAATCGGACCCTCCGATTCTGCCGTATACAGATAGTCTCCGCATTTCCTAGAACGAAGTGATAGGAAATGATTTTGATGCCCAACTCTTTGGGTTCCCCGCGACGATGTCATACCGGTGACGCAACCTATGACGTGAGCCTTCACGATAATCGGGACATCCCATGGACTTGTCTTTTTGGTGCCATTCAATGCACTGTCGATTCCCGTTCTTCAAAGTGAGAGTACCACCATCGATTAGTTTTTAAGAACGCATTGATTACGCCTGTGGATCCGTCTTTCAAAGGCATTGATGGGCGTGTGATCTCCCCCTATAAATGAGGGTATTCTGGCACTATCTCTTCATCTAAATTCCCTTCTCCGTTCGTTCATTACTTTCTTCTCACCATCTTACTTTTTTGTTAACCACCATGTTTGGTGTTCACGGCCTTAAGGTTGTATGGCAGTATTCTTATCAGCTGTGTGATGGCCTCCCGCCTGAGCTTCCCTTTGTCGAGCGGGATCACACCATTTTTTCGTTGCTGTTGTTGTTATTGTTATGACTGATACTACTGTCGTTATTGGCTCGAGGCGATGAGACAGTGGTGGCCGGCTTCTTCCGATCCGGAAAGGCATTTGGACTTTATACCGCTGCTCGGGAGAGCGTTCGGATTATACACCGCTGCTCACTCTCCTACCCTGGCCTGGTGTGGCACTTCATTCCTTGGGTTTTTTCTCAAAGGATAAAATGGCACAATCGGCCGTCGAGATTGGGGCCCGCTGAATATTCAACCTTTGGCTTTGGCGGGCTATGTCTCTTTTTTCTGCCTCTTCTACATCCTCCCTCTTTCCTCTTCTTCATTTTCTCCCTCGGAGATATTATTTTGAGGGATTGAGCTGGGAACATAGAGGAGGTGGCGGTCGAAGGTATCACCTTCGAGGATGCAAGTTCGAGGAGGCGGCGCTTCAGGAATGCTGCTACCGGTGATGGACCATCGAGGGTAGACTAGGTTTTAGGCTTTTACTTCATGTATTCCCTTTTGCATCTTTGTTTCTCTGTAGGGACCTTTTGTAAACTTTTGTAATCATATGTAAAGATCCCTCGAGGGCCGTTGTAAGCAAATTTTTATAAATATAAATATATTTCCTTGACTTCCACCTTTGATGCTTGGCATACTCTTTTATATTCGTGGGGATTCTACATGTATGCCTCTGCTGATGATTACCAATATCTAACTCAGGTGCGAGTATTCTTCTCTGTCATTGGTTGATAGAAATGGCTCATTTCTAAGCCCGCCGTCGTTCCTTGGACCAAGCCCAAATTGGTCCGATTGACTCGGGCCATCGGGACTGTCGAGTCATGTAAAAATAGTGCCTCAAACCTTGGAGTTTTCGGAGAGCGGTTTCTGAGTGAGGATTATCTTTATGCATCTGAAGACTTGCTTTGATATTGGCGTAGATAACTCTTTAAGGCGTTGTAGATAGGTCCCAGATGAGGGGTTACCTAGATTTAGGCGGTATCCTGAGGTCGAGCCTTTATGGGCGGGGCCCGAAGTGCTCGTTCTTCTTCTTGAGGGGAGCCTTTGAGATTGGATAACATCTTGGGCTCTGTAATGATGCTGAAGGCTTCCTGGAGCCTAACCTCCTGCTGATGGGGGTCCTCGAGGTCGAGTACCACCTCGGGACTAGAGATGACGCCATTGGCTTCTTTAAGCCTAGCTTCTTGTTGATGGAGGTCCTCGAGGTCGGGTACCACCTCGGGACTGGAGATGATGCTATTGCCTTCTTTAAGCCTAACTTCTTATTGACGGAGGCCCTCGAGGTCGGGTACCACCTCGGGACTGTTGACGGAGCCCCTCGAGGTCGGGTACCTCGGGACTGGAGATAATGCCATTGGCTTCTTTAAGCCTGGCTTCTTGTTGATGGAGGTCCTCGAGCTCAGGTACCACCTCAGGACTAGAGATGATGCAATTGGCTTCTTTAAGCCTAATTTCTTGTTGGCGGAGGTCCTCGAGTTCGGGTACCACCTCGGGACTGGATATGATGCTTTTGGCTTCTTTAAGCCTAACTTCTTGTTGATGGAGGTCCTCGAGGCCGGGTACCACCTCGAGACTGGCATCAGAGTCATTGGCCTCCTGGGTCCTATCTTGATCAGGCGGACCGTTGTTGTTTCCCCACATATATATGGGGTTGTTTCCGCTTCTTGGGAGACCCCACTACTTTAGATAGCTATCCTTCCATTTCGGCATCGAGTCCTTCGTTACCTTAGCACTAGAGTGTTTGTGTAGGTTCCCGCTTTAGCTCTTCTAGTCTTGCCATAGCCTTGACTGCTACTTCGGGGTTTGCATAGAAGAGAGGGGAGAGTTCCACTCCCAGTGCTCAGGACCCGCGGGAGCTTACCTTGAAGACTTTGTCTTTGATAAGAGAGGAGCACCTTGAGTTAGTGAGGAGAGACTGCGGATGGGGAGAGGAGGCAACGTTACAGGTGCTTCCCCCGGGCGAGGATATCACGAACCCTGTCGATGGATTCCTGAATGTATATACGTATCTTTTCACACTGGGACCTCTCAACAGGGTCATGCTCGACTTCTGTGTAAAGTATCGGGTTACCTTAGCACAGATACACCCGTTGTTTTGGCGAATAGTGTTGATGATGAGGTTTTTTGCGGAGAAGGTAGGGCTTGAATTCACGCTTAGCCATCTCGTCAGGCTGTACCGGCCCTTTCACCATCGAGGTCTGTTAACCTTGCGGTGCCGTTCGTCCACGCCTTTTGTTGTTGATGATGAGGAAGACGGAGATCGGGACTGGATTAGTCGATTCGTCCAGGTCCGGACAGCTGACATTATCCCCATGGAACTTATGCCATTCCCCGAAGAATGGAACTATATGCATGAGTGGAGCATCCCACGCTTTCTCAGATTCGTCCATGGTGAAAGCTAGTTTCATAACCGTGTTTCCTCCTTTTCTGCAGCAATTTCATGGGCGTCGGGCGACGTTCCTAATCTTCCTGGTTGGGTTCGGGAGCTGGCGATCCGCTCGACTTGTGACGAGCGCAGGTGGTAAGCTGTGTCTCGGGGCAGATGGGAAGAAAAACATCACGGTATGTGCGTGTGCTACTTTTTCCTTATCCCTTGTTCATTAGGAGAGACATATTTCCCTTTTCGTGTATTAATATTGCTGTCGTAAATGTCGAGAGCCTCCAGAGGCGAGGCTGTGCTCCTCCGGAGAGGTGGAGGGGTTGCCAGCTTCCGAGCCAGAGGGCGACAACAATAAGTTGGAAATGTACTTGAAGGGCGATGGCGCTCATGGCAAGGTGAAATGGGGCCGGGCCTCTGAGATGGAAATGCCGCCCAAGCCTGCTGCACCCGAAGTTTCTGGTTCTAGAAAGATGGCTCCTCCGAGCGATCGTGCTTCGACCGGGGTTGATTCTTCCGGGGCTAAGGGGACTAGATCAACAGATGTGTGCTCGGCCTTCAAGGAAGTCCGCCGACTTACTTTGCGGTGAGCTTCGACATAGGCCTCCCGAATCTGCGTCTTCCCTTCCTTATCGAGTTTTTCTTTTGCAAGCTTTTGACAGGCTTAGGTCCGAGCTGCTCCGCCATGGACCTAGGCTCCGGAAAGCTCTGGGTGAGGGTAGGTCCCTTAGGATCCTTTGCGAGGAGAGGAAAGTTGAATTGTCACACGGGCGTTATGAGACGTACCGGAGCTCGAATTACAAGAGCTATTTGATAGAGCAGGTAAGTTTCCGTTCCGGGCGAGTGCACGTTCTGCCTTTTGACTTTTGAGGTTAACTCTTCGCCTATCATAGTTGCAGAAAAAGACGGAGGCCCTAGAACGTCTTAGGGGTGAGGCCGACCGAATCAGGAATGACTGTAGCGAGCTGAGAGCTCAGGCGCAGGTCCAAGCTTCAGAGGAGAAAGATGCCTTGGCTAAACTTCCTGCCTTCGAGGTCCAACTCCGCTTAGCTGGTGAAAATGCTTTAGTTCAAGCGGCTATGATCACAAAGCTTGAATCCAAACTTTCAAAGGTTAGGGCTGAGATCGTTGATGCTCGGACCGAAGCGGCACTGAACCGTACTAAGGCCGATCAGGAGATGGCGATTCATTTGAAGGACACTACCGATGCCCAAGCCGAGTTGAGGAGGGTCTTTGATCACGGAGAGAGGATCGAAGAATATGCTCGTTGCAAGTCTCGGAGAAAGGTTCTCGAGAAGATCAGTGCCAGGGGTTTTGTTCTCTCAGAAGAGTTGGCGCGAGCGAGGGCGGACGAGCGCAGTTCTCGGTTATTCCTGTCCGACGCCGAGGGGAGTGAAGATGAGGCCGGTAAGCCAAAGCTCTTGGGGGTGGGGCGTAGACCTCACCATTTCGTATGTAGTATCGTTAGGGTTTGTTTGTAGACGGAGAATGTATTTTTCCGTACATGTATATGAAAGAAAACTCTTTGCGGCTTTAGTTCTTCTGTACCCCTTTCTGTCCGTCAATTGGCCAGGTGAACTGGTCTCGGAGTCGGTGAGAATCCTTAAATTCGTCATATGGCCCTGGGGCTCATTATGCTGGCCCGGGGGCTCTTACGCGCTCAGTCGATGCAACCTCTAGTTCAAGCAGGTTGGAAGACAAGTAAACAAGGGTGTGCGTCTATACTCCGCAATATCAAGAAAACCTCTTATCCGATAAGGGTGCTTAGCTACGTCTATGCTTGTGCAAGTGTCCTAACATAGTTCATACCAGCTAGTAAGCATAAGGACAAGAACAGATGATACGTAGAATGTTTATCAGAATGTAAGCATACAAGAACAACAGCTCAGACACAGATATAACAACAGGGGATCTCCCAGGATACCGTCCCGTAGTACCGAACGTAAATGTGCAAGGTGATCTCCCGAAATACCATTTTGTAGTCCCAAAATAAATATGCAGCGCAAGGGGATCTCTCGGAATACCGTTCCGTAGTCCCAAAGTAAATATACAGAACAGGGGAATCCCCCGGAATACCGTTCTGTAGTCCTAACGTAATATGTAGAACAAGGGGATCTCCCGGAATACCTTTTCGTAGTCCCAAAGTAAATATGCAGCACAACCAATTGAGATAATAGTTACAACACGGCAGAAACCTCGTGCATCACCACAACAATGACAATAATACAAAGTACGACAAGTAAATCAACTCAAGAACTTTAAATCACAGAGAAACAATAGAACTCATTCATAAAGAATAACCACAGTAAAGAATTCTAGGCGTAAAGAGAACATCTCAACAAGGAAGGAACTAATATGCCACAACAATTCCACAATATATAGTTCGGCAACAAGGTAAACTAACACGAGTCAAATAGTTCCAAATAAGGGCAAGTCAACTAAAACATGGGATATCTAGACTTCTTTTAAGGTTGGGCAATTACGAAAAATATTCAATAATTCAATTAAAGATAGACAGCGGAAAGATAATCATAACCTCAATTAAGACTAAACAATTATAGGATTAGATGATGATAAATTTCAAATAAAGATAAGCAGTTATGAAAAGATAGCATGACAATGAAGAGGTAAAATCTTCACTTAAGTCAAATAAGAGTCAAATAGGCAATAAGAGTGAGTCCTAAAGCAATTAATTCTAGCTTAAGCATGTAGAGGTGAAACTAGTAAATAGGAACTCAGTCATATCAAGAACAACTTCATACACAGTGAATATAAGGACCTAAGAACCCTAAAATGCTAGTTTTCCACAAATAAGTCAGAGTACGCACTCGCCACCTCGCGTAACGGACTGAAATCAACATAAAAGACTCAAATCCTTAAGGGGAAATCCCCCACACAAGTTTGGCAAGAATACTTACCTCAGAGAAGACAAACCGATACTCTAAAATGAACTTCTCGGGTGAAATGACTACGGACGGCTCAAATCTAACCAAAATAAATTCAAGCAACATAAAGTCTCACCTTTAACAAAATCCAAAAATCGTCCAAAAAGTCGCCCCCGGACCGCACCTCGGAACCCAAATTTTTTAACAAAAACCGAATACCCATTAGATACGAGTTCAAACCATACAAAAATTATCAAGTTCCGATACCGATTCATCCTCAAATCATATTTTTCATTTTGAAAAAGATTTTTACAATTTTCCCCCAAATTTTCCTTTAGATTATCATGTATTTTGATGTTAAATCTAAGAATATAATCACAAAATATAGTTGCAAATGATTAGAGACACATACCCTATGATTTGGTATGAAAATCTTCTCACAGCAAATCGCCACACCCTCGGACCTAGGGTTCAAAATATGATAAAAATTAAGCTAAGTCCCGAAAATGGGATGTCTTTACAAGCCTTAGATGTCGCATTTGCGACATCAGGATTGCAAATGCAACATAAGTATCTCAAATGCGAAGGCTGGCCAGCTCTGATCAGGTCGCAAATGCAACACAAGACTCGCAAATGCGATTTCTGAGATGTTCGCAAAAGCGATAGTTGCGTCGTAAATGCGGAGCTGCTTTGTTGCAAGTGCAATGAAGTTGTTCGCAATTGCGAACTCCCCTGCCTCACCCCAGCGTCACAAATGCGAGAATGATCTCGAAATGCGGTCATTGCATTTGCAATGAAATCCTCGAAAATGCAAGAACATAGACACTAGCACAGCTGAACCGTCTTCCAACACTCCGAAATGCGTACGAAACTCATCCGAGCCCCCAGGGCTCCATGCCAAACATCCACGCAAGTCTGAAAATATAATACGAACTCGCTCGCGCGATCAGAACACCAAAAATAACCTCTAGAACACGAAAAAACGCATGAAGAATCACCATGAACTTCAAGAACTTCTAGAATTGCAACCAAGCGTTCGAACCATAATCAAATCAACTCCAAACGACACCAAATTTTGCAGGCAAGTCCCACATGAACATGACGGAGCTTCTCCAACTCTCGGAATCGTAATCCGATCCCCGAAATCAAAAAGTCAACTATGGGTCAAACTTCTCCCTTTTCCAAACTTCAACTTTTCGAACTTTTGCCGATTTGCCTCAAATTACCTCTACGACCCCCAAATCCAAATCCGGACGCGGCGCCTAAGTCCAAAATCACCAATACGAAGCTACTGACATCATCCAAAACTCATTCCGGAGTCCGTTACACAAAAGTTCACATTCCGGTCAAGATTCCTAACCGCTTAACCTTCCAAAGCTAGATTCCTTATTCCAATTCGACTCTGAATCATCTGGTAACTGAATTCAACCATGCACGCAAGTGGATACACATAATATGAAGCTTCTTCAAGACCTTATGCCGTTGAACGGAGCTTAAATTCTCAAAAACAACCGGCCGGGTCATTACATACCCAGAAGTGAAAGTTCTCTAAGGTTGATTGGCGCTCCCAAACGCACATGCAAGTATACGTGGTCGTACAAGTAATAAAATGATAAATCGAGTTTCAAAACCCGCATAGACTTGTATTAACTACTTGCTAAATTCTCCAAGATTGTTATTCAGTTGAGTCAATCCGAGTTCAAAAGTGTGATTATAACAAAGCAATAATTATAACTAGTGACTAAATTATCAAGCAGCAGAATGGTTGTTGTATATTAAATATAGACAAATATTCCAGGGTTGTGATCGATTCACCAATCCCTATCGTACTCTAGTTACTTCTCTCTTTCATACAATTCACTCAATGGTTGCTAATTAATCAAAACAATTGCTCTCATAGCCTTCTCCCGAAATACTACCCCGCCTAATTCAAAAATAGATTAACGCCTGTATTCCCATGGAATCAATCTATTAAGAGCGCATTAAGATTATGATATTTAAATTAAGCACGGTGACTTTGTATATTTTCTATCTAACCATAAAATCTCCCCTCTCCCCCCCTCCGGCTCCCTGAGTTAGATGATGCTCGCTTTAATTCTTCTCTAATCTAAACATGGATTTCCAAAGCATAACATAGATAGTAAATAGAACCTAACTGTTGCCCAGACAATTAAGCTAATTAATCACAGAATTGAAAAAATAACCATATATTGGTGAATTGAAATTAAGGTTAAGTAAACTTTAAACAACAATATTCATGGCTAAATCACAACCCCAAAACTATAAGTTTTAGCCACTCATGATAATATCAAACTAGTTCACAAGTGTTGAATAATTAAAAATACTAACAAAAGATGAGAAAACTGAGATATCCTGCTCCTCGGATGTTCCTCGTGTGTATTTTTCCTTCAAAGTGGTGTCTCCCTCTCAAAATAGGCTTAGTCTTTTTTTTTATAACGTTTGGGTAGGCATGGTCCCAAAATAACCTTGTCCCGGGCAAGTTGGAGAAGTTTCCACCAGCGCCCAGGGCAGGTGGGGCGCTAGCCCTGACGTAGGGAAAATAAGCATTCTGGAAATGGCACCACAGGTAGCACCCCACGCTGCCTGTGGCACTACAATGACAAATTTTTCATCTTTTGCTTCTTTTTGACACTAATCTCGTACTTTTTGCCCTCTATTACCTCCGATGATTCCTATATATAAAAATACCACACGAATAAGCATAAATAAATAAATTTCACCTTTGAAATCCATGAAACACGAGTAAAACAATGAGGCGATATACTATAAATATAATAAGTATATATATATATATATAATATATATTAAGCTAAATATAAACACCCAACACCTAGACTCTTGCTCGTCCTCGAGTAATGGGACTATCAACTACACACGCATCTCAACTAGAGAAGAGCACTTCAATTTTTAACCATAAACTCTACCCTTGACTATAATCGATACCGGCAATCAAGCATGAATATACAAATTTTACATTCTTCCCATTTTAACCATGCCCAGGTATAACCATTTCAATTCAATCAAGTCAAACAACATATCTGTAACCACCCCTACCTCAAGAGCCGACTCTTTACCACTAAGCACCATCAACTCGTGCACTCACCAAGCAAGAGAAGTTTACAACATTACCAATCCTTCATAAGATCATGTACCCTCACCAACAAACAAAAGAGTGAATATAGAATAGTCCCCACGTTCAAGTATGCTTTGAACATAATTTAAGGACATCCCAAAATTGAACAAAATTCGCTCACTCTCATAAAGAATTTCATGTGCATCCCGTGGTACCATAAGCTTGCCCATAGTTTACATCTATACTAATCTAAGCTAGCCAAATCTAGGATCAATTAGGACTTTAAGGTTGTAATGTAGGCTAAGGGACGGGTAGGATACATTTAAGAATAGTGACAAACCCTCCTAAAGACTTTAATAAACTACACTCACAAATCGAGCACATATTCTTGTCAACCAATTCACTCGCCACAAACCATATTCAACATAGCCCACTTTTTCAACTAAGCACTTCTATACTCCCACTAGCACGAATTAGTAAGATTAGGAGGTGTGTGTTTTTCTACATTATTTAAACTATAATTTATTTCTTTCTTGCAACTTTTTTTCTTCTTTTTCTCCCTTTCTTTCCACACACCCTCCATACATTAAGGTTCGTCGGCTGATGACCTTTTTTCACAACATTAGTACACATTAAGGGCCATTCCATGGTTCCGCTCGAAAGATACTTCCTAATCTCTACCTTACTTCTTTTAGCGACTAAGTGTCTTAGGAGGTAAAGGTTCAACAATCTCAAATTAAGAACAAAATAGGGGTACGACTTGTAATGTGGGTGCCAAAGAAAAGGTCTATAGGCTCAAAGGGGCTAACAATGGAAATTTGTATCTTTAAGTGACAAGCACATCTATGGTCAAGCAAGAAACGCCTATTTCATCTCCTAGACTAGCAAATTTTAATGATTTCACTTCGATTAACACATGGGGCAAGTTCTAGACTGCACAGGATAGCACAGAAAATCACAAATCCTCACACACACATTGCACATGACTCAATCAAGATTCTGTTCAACTCTCAAGTCAAGCAAGTACATGTAATTGAGAAATTTCAAGCAATATTGCACTATGTGGCATACAAGTCAAACAGCTGAGAAAAAGCGTCACAGAGTAGGCTATTATTTTACTCAGGCATCACAATTCAAATAAAATGTACGGGAAGACATAGCGCATGCCATAGTCTAATGTGCCAGCACCAAACACGTCAATAGGCACATCAGAGCAACTCAGTTTCTTCCTATCCTTCTCCTAAGAAAATAAATTACCCGGTTCGAGCTACACATTTGGAAAAAAATCGGTGCCCAAAGAAAAACCAAGGAATCCTACCTAACTATCCTTAAAAAAAATCTTTTTGGTATTTTTAATTGGACTTTAATCCCTCAAGAAGAATGTTCAAAAGCTCCATCGTCGGGAAAAGTAAAAGATTTTTATGATTTTTTTTGATATTTTTTGTTTTTTTTTTCTAAAACTAGACTAGGTAAAAACTAATAAAAAGAAACAAATTGATATAATTTATACAATATACATCCCAAGAAGTAGTTCTCTCACCCCCACACTTAGCATATGCATAGTCCCTGATGCACATAAAAATGTAAAGCAAAGTAGGGTGAAAAGAAAACTCTCTGTTAGTCTGAGTCCTCCTCCTCGGCATGCCCGCCAATCGCATCTCCGGGCTCATCAGCACCAAAGCCAGGTGCCCCGTGACTTCATCACCGATCTCATCCTCCATGTCGGAGCCTTTGTAAGTGTTCTCATCCTCCGACGGGTGAACAAGAATGCTAGGTGCATCCTCAACATATCTTCTACAGAACTAGACAAATCATTGAGTAAATGCATACGCTCCTCGTCTGATACACCCATCCTTCTCATGAGAATATTTTAGGAGTTATAAAGATACCTGTTGAAGTTCTTGTCCCTTTCACTCCGTGCTGCCTGGGTAAGCTTAGATGTAGTCTCCAACAAAGATGTTATGTCCATCAACCCCTTAGGAGCCTCCACAACCTCGTCATACCCGGGGTTTCAGGCACCTCCCAGGAAAGCTTATACTGCGTGTGCAAGTTGCCAAAGAAGAATCTCTTGATCTGCTGCCCAAATGGTGTGGGGGCCATATCCCTTAGCATGATCTCACCCACATTTAGGGGTCACCCAGTCATTAAAAATAATATCACACACACTCGAGCACGAGTGCGTTCACTGTTATATTCAACTGGCATGAGGCGAGCCGGCACAAAAATTTGCCGCACTCTGGCAGTCTTGTTGAAATCAAAGCGGATCATCTCAAGATGGGCATCTCCCTTAGTTCAGGTCCACTTGGAATTTGAATCGACGCCACAAAGAGTGAGACGTATCACCGTGTAGCTTGGGATTTTTACAAATTTTTGTAGCCTTCGAGGCTTAGAGTTCTCAACTCCCAAAAATTCACATAAGGACCGCCTATCCAGCAGCACGTCCTTTCCATGGACATATGACATGAACAAGTCCGTATTCCAATTGACATACAATTCTCGCAGCATGCTCAAATTTGCATGGTCGGGGCATTCTAGGAATTTTTCCATGTTCAGTTCTCGCAACCGGCCAAGCACGTCTGCGAAGTTCTTTACCAAAGCTTTCACATTATTGCGCATCTCGGAGACGTAGTGCCCATATGACACAAAGGTATTACTCCATTGGATGGCATCGTCATGAACTAGATCCAAGCGAGGCCTTGGTCTCAATGGAGCCATCGTCGGTCCGTTGGCAACTTGTTTCCCTTTCGCTTGCCTAGATGGTCCTTCCCCTTGCTTGCACTTTTTGGGTGCGGGGAGCAGTGGTTGAGGACTTTCCTACTCCCTTGCCTTTGTTTGCATTATCACGAGCCATATCAACCTACAACACAAATAATCAAGAATGTGAGAAAGAATCTAGAATTCCGCCTAAGGTTATCGTGAGAGTCAAAGATGATCCCACACTTAAAACCGAAGGCTCAATGTACTATACTCACAATGGTGGTTTAAAATGCACAAGTGGTGCCCCACAAGGCAATGGGTACTCAAGACTTCCCGTGCAACACAACTATATCTCACAAGCTATGCCACACAAACCAAGTTGTCGATCATGGCGAAGTGATTTTGCCTTAATGCAAGAATGTGGCATATGGTCCTTAATTTCTACAACTACTACATTACCTTAGCTAGTTCAACAAGTGCTACAACATACATATATAAGATACATGGTGTGGGCGACATGTGCACAATAAAGCAAAGCTCCTATTTTTGTGAAATCTCCCCCACACACCCCACACTTAGCCCGATATCACATACAACTACACTCGGTTACTCAGACTTCACCGGTGCACAAAATATTGATTCAAACATTTTATCAAACACCTTGTAGGCATGTACTGTGTGCAACTTAGTTTAACAATGGTAAAATATGGTGGCCTTCACAAATTTCAACGAAGTAGAGGGACTTCTAGTTTACTACTCCGTATATAATACTTGTTGATCACCTTACTATCTTGTTGTTTTTATTCTGCTTTTATATGGCTTTTTGGTACGTCCCTCCTTGTCTATATTTTTATTAATATGATACTTATGCTTTCCTGAGCCGAGGGTCTATTGGAAGCAGCCTCTCTATCCTCACAAGGTATGGTTAAAGTCTACTCACACACTACCCACCCCAGGCCCCACACCGTGGGATATTACTGGTATATTGTTGTTATTGTTATACTCCGTATATAATACAACAATCAAGTGTTGTCAACCAATTTCATTCTCATTAGGCCTAACCACCATATAAAAAATTCAAAAGAAACACTAGTGGGGACTTGGTGTTTGGAGGGGAATGGGCAGCTTACTCATAAGATAAAAATAATGGAGAAGAGGGAACATACCTTGATGATTGATGGAAGAGAGGAAGAGAAAAACATCAAAAATTTTGAAGGGAGGGGGTCATGGGCAGAGGGTTCGAGAGTGAGAGAGTTACAGTGAGAGAGAATATTTATAATTAAGGTGGGTATGGCTATGTATTGTAATGTGAGGGTTTATGGGTCGATGGGTCGGGTTTGGTTAATCAAATAAATAAATAAACAAAACGAAAATAAAAAAAAAATTTACAAACTGGCCCCCAGCCCAGCAGTCCATGCTAGGCCTCTCACTGGGGGTGTTAAACATACTGTAAAGTACACCCCATGCAGCGTGGGGCACTGGCCTGGGCGCTGGTTTTGGCAAGTTTTGATTTTTTTTTTTTGAATAAATTCCCTGATCCCTCGAGCGCTTTGTGTATCTAATCTACATGTCCCACACCACTGTACCTATAATTTCTGTGTCTATAAAGAAAATAAAAATTCTAGTCTACTCTAACTAAAAATTTAAAAACTAAACTATGAAAGCAATAAAAATTGGGTTGCCTCCCAACCAGCGCCTGATTTAACATCGCGGCATGACGCAGAGCGTTGCTTACTCATCAGCGAGTACTACTTTGGTCTTCTCACGATAAATGATTCCTCCCCAATAGTGCTTGACTCTGTGCCCATTTATTATAAAGCTTATTTCACCATGTAAAGCGCGCAGCTCAATTGCACCATAAGGAGTGACTCTCACCACCTCAAATGGAGCTGACCATCTCGATTTTAACTTCCTAGGAAACAACCTGAGCCTAGAATTGAACAACAGTACCGGCTGGCCCGGTTCGAAGTGACGTAGTTTGCTATGCTTGTCATGCCATCTTTTTTGTTTTCTCTTTATAAAGCTTAGCATTTTTATAAGAGTGCAACCTGAACTCATCTAACTCATTCAACATCAAAAGTCTCTTCTCGCCCGCAGCTTCAAGGTCCATATTCAACTTTTTAATGGCCCAGTACGCCTTGTGTTCAAGTTCAATAGGCAAGTGTCATGCCTTCCCATAAACAAGTTTATAAGGCGACGCCCCAATTGGTATTTTGTATGCAGTTCTATATGCCCACAAGGCATCATATAACTTTGAGCCCAATCCTTCCTATTCACACTCACTGTCTTCTCTAATATTTGCTTTATTTCTCTATTGGACACCTCGGCTTGTCCACTTGTTTGTGGATGATATGTCGTGGCAACCCTATGGCAGGTCCCATATTTAGCTAGAAGGTTATTCCACAACAGATTGGAAAAATGTGTCCCATAATCACTAATCAAAGCGCGTGGAGTCCCAAACCTAGAGAATATGTTCTTCTTCACAAAAGTAGCTACCACCTTGGCATCATTTGTTTGCAATGCAATCACCTCTACCTTTTTGACATGTAGTCAACTGCTAGCAAGATGTATTTGTATCCTCTGGACAATGGGAACGGTCAGATAAAGTCTATCACCCGCACATAAAAATTCTCTACCTCTAGGATGTTTTTAAAGTCATCTCATGCCTCTTTGTGATTGTTCCTGTTATTTGACACTGGTCACACTTCTTAACAAATGCACGGGCATCCTTGAATAGTGTTGGCTAAAAGAGCCCGGATTGCAACACCTTTGCAGATGTCCTATCGCCTACATAATAGCACCCATAAGGTGATTCATGACAATCATACAACACTAATTCCACCTCCTTTTCTGAAATGCATCTCCTCATCAATTGATCAGCACACTACTTGTACAAGAATGGCTCATCCTAGTAGTAGAAGTTCACATCATGTAGAAACCTCTTTCTAGCTTCAGATTCAATTTAGGAGGAAGTACCACAATCACAAAATAATTCACATAATCCGTGTACCATGGGGGAGGGTCTTGGGTGATAGAAAAAAGTTGCTCATCAGGGACTGCCTCCTTAATTTGTCCACCCTCCTCCACATGGTCATGATTTTCCAACCTTGATGGATGATCAGCTACTTGGTTCTCTGTGCCCTTCCGATCTCGTATTTCTACATCAAATTCCTGCAACAACAAAACCCAGCGCATCAATCTAGCCTTGGATTCCTTTTTTGTAAATAGATACCTGATTGCTGCATGATTGGTATGGACTATGACTTTTGTTCCCACCAAGTGTGCCAAAAATTTCTCAAAGGCCCACATAACGGCCAACAACTCCTTTTCAGTAGTGGTGTAGTTCAGATGTGCGTCATCAACAGTCTTACTCGAATAGTATATGGAGTAAAACATCTTGTCCTTCGTCTAGCCTAGCACTGCCCCAATAGCATGGTCACTTGCATCACATATAAGTTCAAATAGTAAGGACCAATCCGATGTCGCAATAATGGGGGCAGACACCAACTTCTTTTTGAGCTCTTCAAATGCCTTCAGGCAGGCTTCATCAAAATTGAAGAATACATCCTTTTCAAGCAGTCTGCACAAGGGAGTAACAATTTTTGAAAAGTCCTTAATAAAGAATCTATAGAACCCCGCGTGTCCCAAGAAACTCCGGACATCCATCATAGAAATGGGTGGAGGTAATTTTTCAACTACCTCCACCTTAGCCTTATCAACCTCAATGCCACTCCTTAATACTCTATGGCCCAACACGACACCTTCTTCTACCATAAAATAGCATTTTTCTCAATTTAACACCAGATTTGTTTCTTCACAACGGGCCATCACCTTGTTAAGTTATTCAAACAATCATCATAAGAAGATCCAAAGATTGAAAAATCATCTACGAAGACTTCCACAAATTTTTCCATCATATCAATGAAAATAGCCATCATGCACCTCTAGAAAGTGGTTAATGCATTACAAAGACCAAACGGCTTTCGCTTGAAAGCGAAAGTGCCATACGGGTATGTAAAAGTGGTATTCTCCTCATCCTCTAGGCATAAAACAATCTGATTGTACCCCGAACAACCATCAAGGAAGCAATAGTATTCATGTCCCGCCAATTTGTCCAACATTTGGTTAATGAATGGAAGTGGGAAGTGGTCCTTGCGGGTTTCCTTGTTGAGCTTTCTGTAATCAAAGCAAACTCTCCAGATCTGATTGTACAGGCCTGGGCCATCTGGTATCCTTGACTTTGCCGATGGCGAACACGATGTCTGAAACATCAACTTGAAGTGGTATTCTATTAGGCGTGGTGCCCCTGTTGGCCCCGTGTTTCCGTCGAATCTGGCTATGCTAATGAGTCCCCGAGGATTCCGCCCTCGATTGATCAGTCCGCCATTGCGAGGCGGGTTGCGTCTTGGGGCATTTCTCCTGTCTTCGGTGTATGGCTGATACCTTTCTTTATTTGTCTTCGATTTCTTTACTAAGAGCCTGTTCGGGGTATAATGAGCCCGAATGGGTTCCTAATTGATCATCCTTGACCCTAATCTTTGACTGGTATCAGTTGTGGACGTCCGACCAGGTTACGACAGGATACTCGATCAGATTCTCTTTCAGTTTCCTTGAAGCCACTGAACTCCGCTCGTTCAGGCCTTGAGTGAAGGCCTGTACCGCCCAGTCATCGAAGACCGGGGGTAGTTCCATTCATTCCGTTTGAAAGCGAGATACGAACTCTCGCAGCATTCGTTCTACCTTTGCCTGATCTTGAATACGTCAGACTTCCTCGTTGCTACTTTGATGGCACCGGCGTGTTCCTTTATGAAGGAGTCTGCCAGCATGGCAGATGAGCCTATGGAGTTGGGAGCTAGATTATGGTACCACATCATGACCCCCTTTGAGAGCGTTTCCCCAAACTTCTTCAGCAAGACGGACTCGATCTCATCGTCTTTTATGTCGTTGCCCTTCACTGCGCACGTGTAGGCGGTAACGTGCTCGTTGGGGTCTGAGGTCTCGTTGTATTTCGGGAGTTCCGGCATTCTGAACTTCTTTGGAATGGGTTTTGGAGCCGCTTCCTCCTGGAACGGCCGCTGCACGAACTTCCTCGAGTCTAGCCTTTCAGGACAGGGGGCACGCTCGGGATTTGGTCAACCCTGGAGTTGTAAGTTTCGACCTTCTTGTCGTTGGCTGCTATCATTTTCTCGCCCGACTCGATCCTTCTGGTAAGATCTTCGAGCATTTTTACGATAGCAGGGTCGGCTATCGAACCATTATTGCTCAATCTCTCTGGTATCTGTTCGGCCGGGGGAGTTGTTTCCGGTGCTACGGTACTGGGAGTTTTTGTGTGGCTTTGCAGCTGAGCGATAGTCAGCTGTTGTGCCTGCAACATTTCAAAAATAATATAAAGGCAAACTTCTTGTTCTTCCCGAGCTGGGGTATTCTGGGCTTCTTGTTGGTCACCTTGTTGTATGCTCTTGTCGGTGCGTGAGGTTTCGTCGATCTGCTGTGCGTCGCGCGAGACCGCGTCCGCTGGAGTTGGCCCAGGTGCATTCTCGGGGTTCCGTGGCGGCGCGCCAACAATTGGAACAGCCACACTGTCTTCTCCGTGATTTTCGAGGTCGTCGTTTTCTACTATGTTCACTGAGCCAGACATATTGACCTGAAATCGAAGATTCTGGACAAGAAAAAGTGTGTAAGATAACTTGCATTGTGTAATGAAACCAGCAAGAAAATAATCACTATTATTTTTAGCCCCACGGTGGGCGCCAAACTGTTTACCATGAAAATGGTAATAACAATTAAATTTATTGATGGGACTCTAAAAATACGTGATCTATTTTTATGCTAGTTGTAAAGCAGTTGATGCTCTGTGTATGAAGTTTTAAGGATGAGATGCGAGCTAAAATAGTGTTATATTCGAACCGATGGGTCAGACGTTCAGGGCCTCGAGCTCGTCGTTTTGGGGCCTCGAGGTCAATTCCCGAGCTCGGGCTCGAGCTATTAGGGGCAATCGGGGAAGGGCTAACAGTCGTGATATAATTTAAAGAGGCTCTTTATGGCCAATGATAAGCAATAAATGAAGAACAAGTATGAAGATAATAAATAAGAGCAATAATATCGAGAGAGTGTGTTAGAGAGAAAAGGGAGAGAGAGTTATCATATATTTCGTATAGAATAGTTTGAGCAACATCAGTCCTTTTATAAAATGATAAGGATCCCCTTCATATAGAGGGAAAACCTTATATGGTACGACATACATTAATAGTAAAGATATGGAGATGGGACAACTAGATGCGACACCCTGATCTGGGTTCAGGGTAGGCCGGCTTTGTCAGACTTAGCCGCGTGTCTTGGGAACTCCAATTTTTACTCTAGCCTCGATCGATATTCTCTTCAGGATGGGTGTCGATGAGCTTCGAGGAAGAAGACTCGAGCGCATCTTTGCAGCCTCGAGGCTTCGAGGTGATCTTCCGAAACGCCTTAATGACGGGAAATCGGACCCTCCGATTCTACCGTATACAACTATTTTGCATTGTATCTGTTACCTCCCACCAATATGAATAACGGATAAACTCTACCACAAAAATTTAAGTAAATATGAAAAAATCACCTAACATTTATTCCTTCAATGGAGAGTCGTAGACTTGTTGCGTTCATTTTGCGTTTAAATATACTTGTTATTTCTTGGCCTTATCTTTTGTTATATTTTCAGCCAACTAATGCGCCATTCTCATTCTGAAAATTTGCACAAACTTTTAATAATTGTTGATCCACCTCTCAAATTATTAGGGGGTGTAATTTTCAGGCCTTTTGGGCGAGTATAGAATTTAGGGGAGTGCACAAATAGTCATTTTTAGGATCCCTATTTAAAAAATATTCAAAATTTACAAAAACAAATTCTAACGCCTCGGAATAAAATAATTAGACTCGCGTGATATAACTGAAGTTGAAAATTGTGGGTCTAAAGTTTTAAACTTCTAATATGTGGGTATAAAGTTGGGCCTACAAAAACTAACTTCAGAACGAAAGGTATGATTATGAATTTAGTTTGAATTATGTTCAAAATTAGACCTGAGGAAGTTACTTGGCAGAGCCTAATTGTACACTAATATCTAAAGCTTAACCTAGTTTTGAAGGTAAGATAACTATTGAAACTTGGCATTACTATACCGCCTTGCATGAATTGAAGCCTGACTTTATTCGGGCCTTTATATACAAAAAAAAAAAGATTTAAAAGATTCAAAAGACAAACAAACAATAACAACATATTCAGTATATTCCCACAATGTGGGGCATGAAAAAGGTAATGTGTATACAAACTTTATTTATACCTTATGAAGGTAGAGAGGTTATTTCCGATAGACCTTCAACTCTAGAAACAAACGATTCAACAGATTCAGATAAAAAATATTCCTAGCATGCATAGTGTTTTACAGTAACTTTTTGATGAATACGGGTCAATTATATTATCTAATGGTCTTCTCCTTTCGTATACGTAAGGACCAATGCTAATAATCTAACTAATAAATAATAACAAAATAAATCAAGGGGGATTTTCTATCCCTTTTTATTCATACTGATGAGAATTAACCTCATATTTCGTCCACCCTTTGAAATAGATTATCTAAAACCATTTCTTGAATTTATTGATTTCCTAATATTTTGCATTTTTGTGTAGATAATGCTCAACTTATTTGTTTTCTGAATTTTGCACAAATAATAACAAAATATTTTGCACATTTCTTTATTTTGATTTCTTGCCATCAATTGCTCAACTTCTTTTTTTCTTTCTGAAAGTCTGATTTTACCATATGGTTGTTCATTGAATAGTCTAATTATCCTGATCATTTACAAAATGAACAAAAAAAATGTTCAAGAACATGGACGACCACATGCTACAATAGAGGAGGAAAAAAAACCAATAGGAGAAGATTAATTTTGTATTAATTAAATTTAAGATTTTAGCTTTAAATTTTTATAATAGAAACAACAACAACAACAACCCAGTATAATCCCACTTAGTGGGGTTTGGGGAGGGTATCTGCATCCTTCCCTTCAAGAACTTCTCACCTTGGTCTTAGGGAGACTCGAACTCACAACCTCTTGGTTGGAAGTGGAGGTTGCTTACCATCAGAGCAACCCCTCTTGTCCCAAATTTTTTTAATAGAAAGTAAGATATATATTCCGTTGTATTGATATTCTAATTACCATTGTGAGGGGCGTTCAAATAAAGCATGAAAAAGGTAAGTAGATAAGATTTTCAATGTTGTATTTCTAGCTAGATTATAAAAAATTAGGAAATAACTTGGTAAATTAATCATTAGTTTGTGTTAGTTACCAAAATCAAGTACTTCTATAGGACTATATATTTAGGAAAATCCCTTAGCTATTTCTCACTATCTTTTGACATTGTAGCACTAAATCATATCATGGCCTCTACAAAATTCTCCCTTCAGTCAGTTTTGCTGCTTTGCATGGTTTTGTTCTCCTTGTTGGCTCTTCATCATTGTATGGCCATATTTATTCCAATGTTTTAATCCAATATATATATAGATTGACAGTGTAAAAAATATTTTACACTATCAGTATATTTAAATCTGTTAAAGTAGGATTTCTTTTTCAGGTTACTGATTCCGCTTTTTAAGGACGGTTATTCTCTTTTAGGTGATTGGAAAGTATAAAAAAGAAAAATTTACGCATGTCTGTATATATAGAAGTTAAACTATGTAAAGAAAATAAAAAATAAAAAAACTATGTAGATGACACCAGGTAGCCACTCTATAGGGCTGCTATTTAGGAATTAACCAGTGCGTCCTAAATTTTAATTTTTTTAGTTCAATTTTTCGGGACAAAAATGTCTTGAATAGTCTTGAAGTTAGAATTTTTAGTTTAAAATTCAAGACAAAATAAGTACTGACTAATATTTAAATAGCGTTCCTGAGAATTACTATATGTGCACTTGCCCCTTAAACCGACGTTAATGTCTTATATTTTTTCTTATTTTCACGAAATGCAGGTGATGAATGTACAAGAGTTAAAGCAGAAGTTACAGCCAATCCATGCATCCCAATTGTTGATCCAGGCGTACCTCCCAGATGGTGTTGCACTGTGGATAAAGCATGCTATGTTTCTCCAGATACATGTCTTGCTAGTTGTCACTAATTAATGATTAATATTCAAGATAAATAATGTTAATTCATATTGCTACTTAAGCTAATGTATAATTAAATAAAAGAACTCGATTATCATTAATAAAGTTAAGTTTCAGTTATCATATGTACATTAAATCCATATCTAGATATATGTATTTTTCGTATTTTGTCTATTTGAAGCTCCACATTTGTACATTATTTTTCTCTCGACCGCAAACAGTGCTGATGCGTCTTATAACCTATGTCATATTTTTTTGTGACATTATTTTATCACCACAAAAATGTCATGCCATACTTAGACCATAAACTCTAAAAATGTTTCATTCTTTCTAAAGTGACGAAACGAAAGTAGTAAATAACAAAAATTTGCAGGAATATGTGAAGAGGACACATATTTTACATTGTATCTATTACCTTAGTATACGTATACAAATTAAAAATGTAACTCTAGCACCAAAATTTAAATAGATGTAAAGAAATCACCTAACATTTATCATTTCAATCTTGTCATTTGTGCAACGGAGAGTCGTAGGCTTGTTGCGTTCATTTTACGTTAAAAGATACTCCCTTTGTTTCAATTTAGATGACACATTTCACTTATCGCGAGTCAATATGACTAAATTTTAAAATTAAATTAAATTAGTTTAACTTAATATTTTATAAATAAACTTTAAATATTCAAAAACAACACGAAAAGTGCTATAAGTTATAATTCTTCTCATATCAATATGATAACAAAATATATTTTAAAATATTGATCAAACTTCACACAATTTGATCCTTGATAAGCGAATGCGTCAGCTAAATTGAAACGATGGGAGTGCGTGTTATTTCATGGTCTTATCTTTTCTTGTATTTCCAGCCAATGTTGGCATGGGTAAGTTTGTTTTTATCATTGACAAAGAAATACACGCATGAACCTGGTCCATACACAATGTACACAGACACGGGCAGATTCAGGCACAAGGCATGCACGTGAAGGAGATAAGCTTATGTAGTTATATCTGATATCTCCTGAACGAAAAGATTGCATAATTAATAAGGAGCAGGACTCCTTACTCGAAGAGAACTCTATCCTAGTTAAGGAAGCAGTTAGAAGTTGAAGATAACTAGAACTCTTCCACCAAGGAAGAGTATAGAATTAGAACTCTAGTTATTTCTTATTCTACTAACTCTATATATATCAGGTTGTTCTCTTTTACAGGTGACGCACAAATGCTGAAGTTAAGCAAGAGTTGATAGCAAAATATAAAGGCATTTTGCAAGCAATTCCTGTGTGTTTCAAGTGTGGGAACTTGAAACTCCATGAACCAGATAGAAGAACTAGTTCCAAGTGTCTGTCTTTTATTCTAGTACAGTTGTAGTAGGGCTTTTGAGTTGTACCTTTTAGCTTTATCTAGAAGCATTTGTACTAGGTACTTTGAGTGTACTATTCAAGTTAGAGTAAACATGAAGTTGTTGCAACAGCTTGAGGCTGGTTGCCACAAAGGGTTAGAGGTAATCCTTAGGTTTACAAGAGTTTTGTAAATGTTGTTTTTGTCAGTGATTTAGTGAAGTGTAGGAAAAATCCTACTGAATCGTAGGTCGTGATTTTTGTACCTTTTGAGCCACGTGTTTAACCTACCGAATGTTTCACCTTCGGGTGGGGTCAAAGAATATACCCAAATGTTTATTCGGGTTCAAGAAGCTTATGAAACATTATGGGAACCTAAGTTAAAGGCTATGTATGATAAAGACATGTCTAAAGGCCTTTACTTTTGCTTTCTCAATCTCTGCTCGTAGGAGGAACCAACATGATGAGGTTGGTTTTTCTATTTTATTTTATTTTATTTTATTTTGCTTGTTATGTTTTTTCGGTTAATTTAATTCAATATTTGGTAAAAAGGTTAAAATTTATTCTTGTACTATTTGAATTGTTCTATTTTATTGCTGCCGTAAACTATTGGTTCATTTATACCCTTGTCGTTTAACAGCTCGTTTCGGGCATGTAATTAATAGGTGGACCCCACTTGTCCAAATTTTCTAAAAGAAAATATCCAAATTTATTCCTCGAACTTTTTACCATTATTTAAAATTACCCTGGGGCTAGACCTGGTGTAGCTGTTAAAGTTGATGTCATGTGACCAGGAGATCACGGGTTCAAGCCGTGGAAACAGCATCTTGCAGAAATGAAGGATAAGGCTGCGTACAATAGACCCTTATGATTCGGTCCTTCTCCAGACCCTACGCATAGCGAGAGCTTAGAGCATCAGGCTGCCCTTTTTTACCCTCGTGGTAGACTTTGACGAGACTTTTTTGTATGCGGTAAAATAGGAGGGCCCAATTTTTGGTCACTATGGCGCTTAGTAAGCACGTTTCTATAGGCTCGAGATTATGGTCGAGATTAACACCCGAAGGGATGTCAACGCCCGACCTCGGGGCAATTCAGATCGATGCTTACGGCGAAAAAGTGGGAAGTTCCCAAGGTGCGTAGCTAGAGCGGGCAAAGCCTAGTGGGCTAGTTCAGACCCAAATCTAGGCATTAAATAATGTTCCAGCCCCATATCTTTTCAATAAATGCATTTGTACTATGTTGGGATTCCCCCTAGTATATAAAGGGGATCCTTGTTATTTTGTAAAGAGCTGTGATTCAATACTAAATACACAAGAACATTCTCTCTGCTCTCCAACTTAACATATTGTCTTGTTCTTATTGCTTCATCTATTACTTAAATTTATTATGTTCCATTTATTGTTCTTCATTTATTGCTTATTATTGGCCATAAAGAGCCGACATTGACTTTATCATAGTTGTTATTCGTCCATCGGCTGCCCCCGGCAGGACATCAGACTCAACCTCGAGACCCCAAATATGCAAGCTCGAGGCCCCGATTATCAGCCGATTGGTTTGGTTGCCACCTTGTTCTCAAGCTCTTATCTCATTTTTTAATCTCTTACATAGCATCTATCGCCTAAAAAACTAGCATAAAAATAGATCACGTATTTTTAGAACTACAAAATCAAATCTAATTGTAATTAGTATTTTCACGTTAAACAGTTTGGAGCCCACCGTAGGGCTAAAAATAATAGTGATTATTTCTTTGCCGGTTTGCTACATAACGCAAGTTATCATTCACACTTTTTCTTGTCCAAGATCTTTGATTTCAGGTCAAAATGTCTAACTCAGTAAACGCACATGAAAACATCAATCTTGAAGACCATGGAGAAAATGGTGTTGACGTCCCAGGTGTTGGTGTACTACCACGAATCACTGAGAATACACCAGAACCAATTCCCGTGGAAGCGGTCTCGCGCAACGCTCAACACATCGAAATAAGCTCCCACACCAACAGGAGCATACACCAAGAAGATCAACAAGAAGCTCAGAAAACCCCGGCTCAGGAAGAACAAGGGGTTAGCCTTCATGTCATTTTGGAAATTTTGCAAGCACAACACCTGGCGATTGCTCAGTTGCAAATCCACAAAAAAACTCCCAGCACGGTAGCTCGAGAAGCGGCTCCCCGAGCCGAGCAGGTACCAGAAATATCAAGCAACAACGGGCCGGCTGCCGACCCCGCCATCGTAAAAATGCTCGAGGACCTCACAAGGAGGGTCGAGTCGGGTAAGAAGAAGATAGAAGCCAATGACAAGAAGGTAGAGACCTAGAACTCTAGGGTCGATCAAATTCCGGGCGCAACCCCGATCCTAAAGGGTGTAGACTCAAAAAAGTCCGTACAAAAGCCCTTCCCGCAGAAAGCTGCTCCAAAACCCATCCCAAAGAAGTTCAGAATGCCCGACCTTCCGAAGTACAATGGAACCTCGGACACCAAAGAGCACGTCACTGCTTATACTTGCGCGGTGAAAGGCAACGATCTGAGGGACGATGAGATCGAGTCTGTGCTACTGAAAAAGTTCAGAGAGACGCTTTCGAAAGGGGCGATAATGTGGTATCACATCCTGGACCCAAACTCAATAGATTCATTTGCCATGATGGCAGATTCTTTCATAAAGGCACATGCTGGTTCCATCAAAGTAGCTACCAGGAAATTCGACGTTTTCAAAACCAAGCAAAGGGAGAACGAGATGCTGCGAGAGTTCGTATCTCGCTTTCAAATGGAACGAATGGAACTACCCCCGATCTCGGACGATTGGGCGGTGCAAGCCTTCACTCAAGGTTTGAACGAGCGAAGCTCGGTAGCTTCGAAGCAGTTGAAGCAGAACTTAGTCGAATATCCCGTCGTGACTTGGTCGGACATCCACAACCGATACCAATCAAAGATCAGGGTCGAAGACGACCAACTAGGAGCCCCCTCGGGCTCGGCATATCCTAACAGGCTTCTGGCAATGGAGTCAAAGCCGAATAAAGAGAGATACCAACCATACACCGAAGATAGAAGAAATGTCCCGAGGCACAACATACCCTGCAATGACTGAAGAATGGATCGAGGCCAGAACCCTCGGGGACTTGTCAGCAGAGCTAGATTCGATAGGCACACAGGGCCGACGGAGGCACCACGCTTGTAGGAATACAACTTCATTATCGATGTTTCAGACATCGTATTCGCCATTAGTAAAATCAGAGACACCAGGTGGCCAAGGCTTGTACAATCAGACCCTTCGCAAAGGAACCATAACTTAGTGTGCGAATTTCACAACACGCACGGTCACAGGACTGATGATTGCCGGCAACTCCGAGAAGAAGTAGCTCGACTACTCAGCAAGGGTCACCTCCGAGAATTCCTCAACGACCGGGCCAAAAATCAGTTCCCGGAAAGAGAGGCGACCAAGAAGAACGAAACATGAGCCGCAACATGTCATCCATATGATCTTGGGAGGCATCGATTCTCCATAAGAACCCATGAACAGAAGAACAAAAATATCCATCACTAGAGAAAAGTGAACTCGAGGTTACATACCCGAGGACGCACTTACATTCAGCGACGAGGACATCGAGACCTTGTCCCAGCCCCACAACGACGCACTGATAATCTCTTTCCTTGTAAATACATTTCAAATTAAACATGTATCTGTGGATCCAGGTAGCTCGGCCAATATTATCAAGTCGAGGGTGGTAGAGCAGCTCGGAATGCTCGACCAAATCGTACCCTCCTCACGAGTCCTCAACGGGTTCAACATGGCGAGTGAAACAACGAAAGGAAAAATCACCCTCCCGGTTAACGTGGCCGGTACAACTCAAAATGCCAAATTCCATGTCATCGAAGGAGACATGAGATACAACGCCTTACTCGGGAGGCCGTGGATACACTGCCTAAGAACGTTACTATCCACCCACCATCAAATGATGAAATTTCCAACAAAGGATGGGAAAAAACAGTGTGTGGAGAGCAGCATGCAACAAAAGAGATGTTCGCGGTGCATGATATGGCACCTGTCGACGCCCCCTTTTTCTCGCGAAATCGGGTTTACGACATTCGGAAAGACAACTCTATTCCCGTTTGGGAATTGGGTTTTTGGAATTAAAGAGTCGTCACCTAATGATTGAGTGCATTAGGAGACTAAGAAGGATTTTGAATTGGAAAACCAGAGTTCGGGTAAGGGCTAGAAATTATCTCGAGGGGAAGGTGTTAGGCACCCCTCAAGATCCACTAGTGTGGTTCCCGGCCATGCTATGTTGTGACTTTAATGTAAACAAGTATGTAAATAAATTTACACATAAGGGTCGCTAACAAGCATGTTGGAATTTATAAACAAAGAAGGAAAAGGGATAATGCATTAAAAAAAATAGAGGGGAGTTTTGGGTAATTGAAAAGACAGAATTTATTGATATTAAACATAGGGCAAGGGGTCCTAGGTTTATAAATCACATAGATTATCCACACAACACCGGTAACCAATCGTACGCGTAGTGTTATCGTGTGATCATCATCTCTATGTCTACCCTTCCCACCCCGATAAGGTATTAAGCGCGAAATGGTGTCGTTACCTACAGCGTGCTATTACCTGTCCCACCTATCAGTCCTGGAGGCTTTAAGACCACTAATCCTAAAGGGATGGAGCTTGGCTTTTCAGAGGTTCAAAAGGTAAAAATGCTAAGGCGCCAGGCAAAACACATAAAACAATTATGGGAGCACAAAAGCAATTAAGGCTCAGACAAACCTCCTTTAATCACAGAAATCATGTAGTTTAGCATGTCTTACATATACTGATTAGGTCCAAATTATGCTTAATGTTAGGCAGGCTGGTTAATTACATATTTTTAGACAAGAAGTTCGCATTAGGCTCGCCTGGCTGTAACTTATCGAAGACTGGTGTAATTAATTAAATACTTACTTGTTTGCCAAGGTGATGGCATCTACTGGTTTCAGGAATAAGGAAGTGAACTGATTACAGAAAGTTGCCAGTTTTAACAAAATGATACGAGTTCTGCATTTGGTTACTACTGACAGACTAATCTTAAAACGAGTGATTCAGATTGGGTTGATAGTTCCTATAGGCATGCTTTCTAGCGTTGTTAATTTTACACACTTTTTACAGGCGTGGCAAGAGTGCAGAAAATCCTACGAGCATGGTATCTAGGATGCAATTGATTATTATTTTGACCTATAACTGTTTGCCTAATGATAGATGCAAAAAATGCAGAATCTTAAAGACATGGTTCCTACATGCGGAATTCTTATGAGCAGGATATCTATATGATATGCAGAGTTCTTATGAGCATGATTTGTATATATATGAAAGTGCAGAATTCCTATGAGCATGATTTCTATATGTGAAAGTGCAGAAATTCAAAGAAAACTCCTATAGGCAGGATATCTACATATGAAAGTGCAGAATTCCTATGAGCATGATTTCTATAGATGAAAGTGCAGAAATAAGCATGATTTCTATATGTGAAAGTGCAAAAATTCAAAGAAAAACTCCTATAGGCAGGATATCTACCCCTATGCATACACAGATAACCCTCCCCTTTTTACTAAAACTCCATAAGTTATTACAAAATTTATTACAGACCAAATGAATCAAACAGAAAATAAAATTACATCAGAGCTTTTAAGCTGCATCCAAGGAGCCTAATTCAGACCCAAGGTCTAACAACATGATATGAGCCAACTGCCGGGATCAAGTTCCAAGGCCTTTCTCTTATCTGGAATGTGTCAAAGTTCCAAGGAGTTTCAAGAACTCCAGGAAATGCTTACGCCCAAATATCATTACAAAACTGAATTAAAGTGCAGTGTGGAAGGGCCAGCCCTCCAATGTCCAAGTTCAGAGGGAACTCAAGGTCCCAAGGCGAGGCTCATTGGAGGGGGGCAGAACTTAGAATCTAGGAACAAGTGTAAGTGCAATAGAGGGAATTAAGGGATGCCAAGGCAGGCTGATGGTCATGCCCAGCAACATAGAATGCTATCACACCCCTGACCAACCCACTAGCCAAACATTGGAGAGTCAGGACCTATTGAAGGTCAAACCATGGCCTGGGCAGTAATTGGGGTACTGTCAGGCCAAGGTTTCAACTCAACACATAAAGGGGATTAGGGGTAGGGATTCATATGAGAACAGAAGCAAAGAAAGGAAGAAAACTTAGCATAAGTTACGAAGCATGAACATCAAACCACACAAAAGAATGAGACTATAGAATAAACACATAGGGATGAGGCAAAAGTTTAAATAAAGGCGTACCAGTTTCAGAAAGAGACAAGCAAAAGAGAGCAGAAGTCTTGCAAAGAAGCCACAACACAAACAGCAAGAGAGAATACTTTGTGTGTGAGTGTGAGTTCAGAAAAGACTCTAGGTTTTTTCCTTGTTTTTTTTGTGTTTTTTTGTGTTAATAAAAGAGAAGGTATTTATAGTGTGAGAAACATGCACAAATAAGGTAAGGACTGTAATTCAGACATAATTGGAGGAATATGTGTCTTATTAAAATCAAATCAGTATCAAAGACTTCCTTTGACAAAGCAATTAAACCAAACGGTAGCATGCAAGTGTTAAATAATGAAAGAAATCACGCAGGCCTGGACATGACAAATAAGGAAATATTTTCAGCACAGTACGAGTATACCACATGTATTAGGGGTTAAGTTCATTAGACCTTAATTAAGGAAAGGTCTGTAAGAATCCTATACTAATGTAATTAAGGTAATGGGATCAAATCAACTTAAGTAGAAAGGCAGGGTCGAAAGGAAAATATCTCAACAAGTCCAAGAAACAAAGGAAATCGAAACAATAAAGAAAAGAATCAATTCAAGAGTGGAATCAAAGTTACACAAAGAGATTTGAAATCAGTCCACAATCAAGGTTATTTTGAGAGGGAAATTTGCCCTATAAAGAGTGCATAAACATTAAGCATGCGAGGCTGGATTTAAGACAAAGAAGAGTGTCATGCAATCAAAGAAAATCAGTGAGTAGAGGACCATAGGAACATGGTGGTCATCTCAGAGAAAAGGGAATACCTGATAGCATGCGAAAGGTCAAGTAAAGAGGTCAGAATCGTATGAAGAAACAAAGTTGACACAAAGATCTCGAAACTCAGTCGAACAGTAGAGGAAGCAACTTCAGGAACTCAAATAGGTCCAAAGAGACTAGGGTTTTGAAATCAACACGTTCGGAGATAAGAAACAAACGAATCACATAACAAATAACCTCAAAACTCGAATGGACCCCAAAATTTTAGGGGTTTTTACCATTAATCGAGTCTAGAGATGAAGACAAGTAAGTCAGACAAAAATATTAACGGAATAAGAGCAGAAATCATAAAGTTCAGGCCTTGAATCTTCAGAAAACTGGTGTATAAGAGCACCAGGGGGTGGGTGTGAGATCCCCATAGCTTTGGTGGCCATAGATTCCGGTGGATCTCTGGTCTGAGACGGCAAGAGGCGGCTAGGGTTTGAGAACCCTTGAGAGAATTTGAGAGAGTGGAGGGTTTCAGAGGCGGCGGTTGGTGAGAAATGAGGTAGGGTAAAGGGGTTGTTTGAATTAAAAAAGGAAAGGGACGAGGGGAGCCGTTAATCTAAAAGATCAACGACTGGATTAAATGGGTTAAATGGGGACCGGGTTTGGGTATGATAAGAAAGGGTATGGGTCGGGTAACAATAGAATTGGGTTGTGGGATTTTGGGGTTGAGATTGGGGGTCCAATTTGGGCTAAAATTGAAATACAAAAGGGCTGTCATTTAAATAGCCAGTTTTCCCCTTTTAATTTATAAAATAGTAAAAAAAATGACTTGAAAATAAATTAAAGGTACTGGACCAATTAATAACATATAAATATTAATGTAAAAATACTAAAAGTGATTTTATAATTATAGAATGCCGTTAATCGTAAAATAGGCTATAAATACAATTATATGCAATTAGCTTAAAAAATACCAAATAAATGTATAAAAATATACAAAAATTACCCCAATTATATCTTAGGGTAAATATGAGAATGAAATAAATTATTCACTAAAAAATGCTAGTTTGGGAATAATTATTGAATTTTGTATTAAAATAGACAATAAATTGGTTTTAAAATCTTAAAAAATAAAGGAAAAATACCAAAACTTTGTGGCATGTTTATATATGCCTGTACATGCTATTTTGAAAGTATTTTGCATATATAAAAATATAGGGAAAAATTGGGTATCAACAGGGTTTTCAGCGAGGTGATCTGCTAGGGCATGTCCTTTGATTGCTTTCTGAGTCACGTAGACAATGTCAAATTCACTCAGCAGGATCTGCCACTTGGCTAGCTTGCCGGTGGGCATGGGCTTCTAAAAGATATACTTCAATGGGTCCATTCTTGTATATGAGATACGTGGTGTAAGCACAGAAATAATGCCTCAACTTCTGAGCTCCCAAGTCAGAGCACAACAGGGTGCGCTCTAGNGTGCCACCCGCTCCCATTTCATTTATCTCGTGGTAGGCGTACCACCCACTCCCATTTCATTTATCTCATGGTAGGCGTACCACCCGCTCCCATTTCATTTATCTCGTGGCAGGCGTGCCACCCGCTCCCATTTTATTTATCTTGTGGTAGGCGTACCACCCGCTCCCATTTCAATTACCTTGTGGTAGGCGTACCACCCGCTCCCATTTCAATTATCTCGTGGTAGGCGTACCACCCGCTCCCATTTCAATTATCTTATGGTAGGCGTACCACCCGCTCCCATTTACAAATCGACAATAATCATAAAGACTCCCGGCAAGGGAACAAGAGCAATATAAGAACTTCCCGGCAAGGGAACATTAATATTTCAACAATATCCCGTCAAGGGAGAAATAATATCAAAACAAACATCCCGGCAAGGGAACAATGATGATAATAATATGTGAGGCACAATAAACCACAACGGAGTCATAACAATTACAATACAAGACTCACGGGCATGCTTGACACCAACGTATAGATACTCGTCACCATGCCTATACGTCGTACTCCACAATTAACACGTAGCAAATAGACACAACTCCTAATCCCTCAAGCTAAGGTTAGACCAAACACTTACCTCGATGCCACGAACACAATTCACGATTCAAATATAGCTTTACCCCTTGATTACACCACCAATTCGTTCGTACCTAGTCACAAGTTACTTAATTACATTAATAAACACTAAATGAATTAATTCGAATGCATAAAAATAAATTTTTCAAAGGTTTACCCAAAAAGTCAAAAATTGCCCCCGGGCCCACATGGTCAAAACCCGAGGTTCGAACCAAAACCCGATCACCCATTCCCCCACGAACTCAAATATATAATTTGTTTTGAAATCGGACCCCAAATCGAGGTCCAAATCACCAATTTTTGAAAACCTAGGTTCTACCCAAAACACCCAATTTCCCCCATGAAAATCATTGATTTGAAGTTGAAATCGTGTTAAAAGATGTTAAGAATTGAAGGAAGTTAGTTAAAATCGACTTATAGTTGATTTGGAGAAGAAGAAATCCTTGAAAAATCGCCTAAGTGTGTTTGTGTTTTGAGAGAATATGAAAATGGGTTAAAAATTCGGCTAAGTATAAAAGTTGCAGGTCTAAGATGTGGGAATTGCGAACAGGGGTTCGAAATTGCGAACCCCGACCTCTGCTGATATGGGAAATGCGAAACAGGGTTCGCATTTGCGAACCCTTCATGAAAATAGGACCTTCGCATTTGCGAACAACATGTCGCATTTGCGACTGGGGAATTGCGAAGAAAGGGTCGCATTTGCGACCCAAGGCTGAACAGAGGAGTTTCGCATTTGTGAAAGGAAGCTCGCATTTGCGAGGAAGAGTGGCCTGGGCTGTTTCGCATTTGCGACTCAGCCTTCGCAATTGCGAACTCGTATTTGCGAGCCAGGCTTCGCAAATGCGAAGCCTGTAGGCCTGAACACACCAGCGAAAATTCTGCAATTTTTCTAAGTCCAAAATGCACTCCGTGGCCTATCCAAAACTCACCCGAGCCCTCAGGGCTCCAAACCAAATATACACACAACCTCAAAAACATCCTACGGACTTATCCGTGTAATCAAATCACCAAAATAGCATCATATCGAATTAAACCTCAAGATTAATGAAATTTCTCAAAACTTCTTAAACATCAAAATTTGCATTTAAGGTCCGAATCACGTCAAACGGACTCCGTTTCTTACCAAACTTCACAGAATTATCTTAAATCATATATAAGACATGTACCGGGCGCCGGAACCAGAATACGGGCCCGATACCAACATGTTCTAATCAAAATTGATTTCCAAATCCTTTAAACAATTTCAGAAAAAATTTTCTTTAAAAATTCATTTCTCGGGCTTGGGACCTCGGAATTCGATTCCGGGCATACGCCCAAGTCCCATATTTTCCTACAGACCCTCCGGGACCGTCAAATCACGGGTCCAGGTTCGTTTACCCAAAACATTAATTGAAGTCAAATTAATTCATTTTATAGTCAAAATTTATCCTTTTTCACAGATTTTCACATATATGCTTTTCGGCTATGCGCCCGGACTGCGCACGCAAATTGAGGTGATGCTAAAAGAGGTTTTTAAGGCCTCAAAATGCAGAATTCGATTTAAAAATAAGTGATGACCTTTTGGGTCATCACACATGGTGACGAGTATCTATACGTTGGTGTCTAGCATGCCCGTGAGTCTTATAATGTGATTATCATGACTTCATTGTATTATTCATGCTTTGGTGATGATTTCTATTTGTTGGGCAAAGTTTGTGGAAATAATTATGAAGTATGAACATTGAGGAGCGTTGGCTCAAGTTGTATAACGAATTGTGAAATTATGAGTGGTAATAGAACCCTTTGGAGCATTGGCTTAGGTTGTAAGTGAGTTGTGAAGTAAAAGTGAAAAAGAGAAAAGAATCACTATATTGACTCCCTTGCCGGGATATTGTTGTTGTTTTGATGTTGTCCCTTGCCGGGACTTGTTGTTGAATTATTGTTCCCTTGGCGGGATTCTTATTGTAATTTCATTCATTTCCTTGCCATATTGTTTGTGATTGTTGTTTGGGTGAGGAAGAGAGTTAAAGCACGAAGGGTGATGCCGTACATTGTTTTGGTAAGAGAGTGTTATAGCACGAAGGGTGATGCCGTGTATGATTTTGTGAGGAAAGAGTGTAAAGCACGAAGGGTGATGCCGTGCCGCACGATGTACCATTCTGTGCCGATTATATTGATTATATGGTGAGGAAGAGAGTAAAAGCACGAAGGGTGATGCCGTGCATATTTTCATTACTTGATTGCTTTGGTGAGGACGAGAGTAAAAGCACGAAGGGTGATGCCGTGCACTTATTGTTTTCTGGTTCTCTGTTGATATCCGAGATATATTGTTTCTTCCATTTACCTTTTGTCTTTCTATTCTGAATTGATATCTCCCCCGCAGCATGCTACCCCTCCCATACTTGACTGTTTAATTCTGTACCTCTTTTCCGTTGTGTATAGTTGAATTGCACAGGTTTGTTTGGTAGTCTGGTCCTAGCCTCGTCACTACTTCGCCGAGGTTAGTCTAGGCACTTACCAGAACATGGGGTCGGTTATGCTGATACTACACTCTGCACTCTTTTGTGCAGATCCCAGTGCTATCGACTTTGGACCGTAGATTGAGTGACTACCTTCAGTCCTCGCGGAGATCCAAGGTAGACCTGCAGGCGTCCGCAGCCCTGGCGTCTCCTCTATCCTTTACTCCCTGTTTCATTTCTTTGATTCAGAAACAATATATCTTTTATTTTCATACTTTGTATTTAGCACTCTTAGATCTTCTGTGGTACTGTGACACCAGTTCTGGGTTATTAAGGCTTAAACAGTTGTATTAGATTCATATTTTAGATATTTCACTACATTTCTTCCGCTTATTAAAATTTTTGCTATTTGCACATTATTGCTTTATAAATGCTAAAATGGTGTAAATATAGATAAAGGTAAATTGTTCAATAATTGGCTTGCCCACCTAACATTAGTAGGCGCCATCACGACTTTCGAAGGTGGGAAATCCGGGTCGTGACAGTGAGGCGGCAGGGCCGCTTTGTATGGAATTTTGGGTATTGTTGTTACACCACCACCCGCATACATATTGGGGTTAGGCGGCAGGGCCGCTTTGTGTAGGTTTTGGTACTGTGGTTACACATCCACCCGCATACATTGGGGTGAGGCGGCAGGGCCGCTTGAGTAGAGTTGTGGTATTGTGCTTGCACCTCCACCCGCATACATTGGGGTGAGGCAGTGGGGCCGTTTTGTGTAAAGATGGTTACAAAGGATCTCGTCATAAAATTTAGAAATGTTATTGGCAGCTCTTGATAAACTTGCTTTGGCTTCAATGGCCATCTATACTATTCTATTGTCACCATGATTCATCATATTCATATTGTATTTTCAAGTTGTTCATTAGGTGTTTGGTTTTCATACTAGTACTATTCGATATGTAATAACGTCCCTTTTGCAGGGGGCGCTGCATCTTTAATGGATGCAGGTGGTTCCACAGCGGAGGATATTGACCAGGGATAGCGGTGATCATTCTTCCCAGCTGACTTGGTGAGCCCCATCTCATTCCGGGGTTCTGCATCTTTTGTTTCGTATGTATTATCATATTTTGAGGTATAGCCGGAGCCTTGTTGCCGTCCCTATCATTGTACTCTTTGGTATCTTTAGAGGATTCATAGACATAGTGTTGGTCGTGTATTGTATGGGAAATGTTGAACTAAAAATATCCTAATTGTATCACATGCTCCTATTTATAAACTATGGTTGTAAAACATACTATTTTGGAGACTTATTAAATGAAATAACTAATGGTTAGGTAATTGGTATTGTCTGCATAATCTTCTTGTTGGTAGATCTTCAAGTATGCAATCTTTTAAATCATGGGTGAGTTGGGTAGAAAGTGTTCAACAGGCTTGCTTGACCGGGTTAACTTGGCTGAGCGCTGGTCGCGCTCCCCGAGTTTGGGGCGTGAAAAGCATGCAGGTGGAACTTGTTTCCTCGTGAATTTTTAGCCTTTTAATTATAACATCCATGCTTAAATTAGATCATTACTTATTTGATCATTCCTTCCGTAATTATTGTATTATTAGTGATGGTTGAGTATTTTTGGAAGTTGAGGTTTTGTATCTTGGAATTATATTTGACGTAAAGCACATTCTCCGCACTATTTATCTCCCAAATTTATATTATCATTACTACATGGTAAGGGAGAGTGTTAAAGTACGAAGGGTGATGCCGTGCCATTTCATTATCTCATTTATTGATTAATACATAGTGAGGAAGAGAATTAAAGTACGAAGGGTGATGTCGTGCCATCTATATCATTTATTCACTGTTACACGGTGAGATCGAGAGTAAAAGAACGAAGGGTGATGTCGTGCCATTCTTTCCAATAATTCATAGATATTGGGCAAATCGAGAATAAAAGCATGAAGGGTGACGCCGTGCCACTTCATTTTGCTTATTTTATCATTTCATGATAAGGATGAGAGTAAAAGCACGAAGGGTGATGCCGTGCCATCTTTATACCGTATGTTTATCTGTCCTCATTGGTTGATGATTTATTTAGCTATCTTGTGTCGTCATACCTGTCGTAGTTATCATATCTTTTCCCCCTTTCGCATGTCCCCCCTAATTGTACATTGTTAAATATCTGTTTTGTTGTTGGTTTGTACATATATCTATATTTATATAGGTTTAATTACGTGAGTGTCCTATCATAGCCTCGTCACTACCTCATCGAGGTTAGGCTCGACACTTACGAAGTACATTGGATCGGTTGTACTCTTACTACATTTCTGCACTTCTTGTGCAAATTTTGGTATTGGTCCCAGCAGTGCGTGAGGTGCAACAACTCGGATTATTGCATACGGAGACTTGAGGTAGATCTGCTGGCGTCCAGAGATCTTGGAGTCCCCTTCCTCTTCCCTCTTTTACTATTCATTTCATTCGAAACAATTGTATTTATTTCTGTCTCTGTTTGTATAATTTCTAGTAGCTCGTGTACTCGTGAATCCGGATCTTTGGGAGTAGATGTTATTACATGACTTATGCTAGTGTTGTATTAGTTTGAGCCCCTATCTCTCGCTATTTATCATCACCTTGTTTAAACTGTTAAAATTTGACTATTTAACTATCTCACGTCGGCTTGCCTAGCAAGTGGATGTTAGGCGCCATCATGACCCCGAGGTTGGAATTTCGGGTCGTGACAGTAACCAAATCCTTTTATCTAAGTGGTTATAAACGTATGTCTAATGCTCATATTTGACGGTCCAAATTTGACAAAATTGATCAAACGGCTTAAATTGGTTTTGCCTTTTTCATTCTTTTTTTTTTTCCTATTTGATTTTTTTTTTTCTTTATCCACTTCTATTTTTCCTAAACTAATCTACTACCTCACTTGCAGTTAGACCCACCTACATGTAGGGGCGGAGCTAGGTGGGCGAAAGGGGGTTCAGCTGAACCCTCTTCGCACAAAAATTATAGTACTGTATATAAGGTTATTTTTTTTCCATGTGCACATATTCGATGTTGAATTTCTTTAGATTCTTCTTGTGTTTACTTTTTAAATTTTCGCAATTCTATTGGTGAAAATTCTGCTTCCGCCGTTGACTATAAGCTTGCAAGGTAAACTATGAACTAAGCCAGTTTAAAATAGCAAGTTTTAAATAGTTTTTTTTCTTTTCTTTCTTTCTTAAATTTCATACTCAATAAAAAATCTTCACATGAAATGAGAGGGAGAAAGTATCGGCGAGTAAATTGAAGTCTTAAACTATATCCCGTCAATACGTTGTTGTTCAATTCAATTGACCAAAATAAATTTTCCGTTTAGTCATAGTCTAAAACGACGTACTTAAAAGTGAGAAGTATTGGTTACTTGTAGAGTTTGTTAACTGTGATTTCTTTTTCTATATTTGTTGATTGACAAAGATACGATCATTAAGTTAAGCATGCTCTCATCTGTTTAAGTATCATGACCAAATGGGATGTGACTTGTTTGGTTTAACGGAGACAAAGACGAATGACTCTCCTAAATTTGTTTCTTAATTAGTTATGAAATTATTTGTTAAGCAGCAGCTGAGGATTAAGCTCCAACAACTGCTGAAACAAATTTGGAACTTCTTAAACTAACCCAGATTAACAATTGGTTGTAGGTAACAGCACTAGTTGACCACAAAGCTTTAGTCAATGATTATATAAAAAGCTCCCCTTTCCTTATTATAATAATTTATTAAATTATATTATACTTAATTTTCCACACACAATCAAATAGACCCAACTTAACCAGGAGTAGATTTGTTGATGGACCCAACTTACCGTGACGTACATAATGTTGTTTGAAAAGTTCTTCACTCTATCATACTCTCTCCGTTTAAAAAAGAATGAACATATTGAGGGAAATTAAACAACGTTTCTTTTGATCATATCAACACACCGCTGACAGTATACTGCTATCGTCATGTACATAGCATAACAAGAAGATAATTAGCAGAAATCGAAAGGTTTTCACCTAAAACTCCAATCTGATACCACCTAAAGTGAAATAGACATGTTATTTACATCAAATCAACAAGTGTATAATATGTGTTTGTAAATAGACTCATCTCACTTAATCAAGGTTTGTTAATACATGTTTTCACCTAATAAAATCACCTAAATATAGTATTGGTATAATATGGTGTAAATATCCGTGCAGTAAGTTCATGTGTATTATGTGAAGATGCCAATACATAGACAGTGGCGGAGCTAGTCTTTTGGTTGCCGATTTGGCTGGCAACCGAACCCAGTAATTCTGATTCAAACTCTGTATTTGTCTTAAAAATCCATTGAAATATGTAGGAATTATTAACCTGGAACCTAATAGCTTAAAAAGATTAGAATTTCAAACATATAAACTCATATCTTGGCTCCCTCCGTATATCGAAAGGAAAATATGCTATGAACTTGTCTCTTTTTAATTACCTAGTCTTGTAGAGTTTCTCTGGAATATCCCTTTTCTTTTTTCATTTTTCATTTTTATTCTGTTGGTTGTTGAATTTGATGAACAATCTGCTTATAAGTTCCTCTTGTTGATCAACACAAAACTTGTTTGTTACATTGTTGAAATTGAGACATTAGTTTTTGTTTTCCTTTTCCCAATCTTTCTTTGACTTTACAGGGCAAGCAAGAACAACAACAAATATTTCAAATTCGCATTCATTAAATACCAGAGACAACTTAACTTTCAAGAACAAAGAGAGACGAGAGACAATCTAATTAATGGTGTGCAAAATACACGATTCAATATATAAATTCAAAATTGAACTATATGGGAAATCATTATTGTTCAAGTTATAGAACAAAATTGTACTTTACGGTTTTGTATTTCATTTCGAATCGACACTCGCCCTTATATTTGGTTAATGAACGTCATACTAATTTGACTAGTGTGGAAAAATAAGTATCGCAAGTAATGATGGCAGTAATTAATTGAAGAAATCAGCTACCATGGATACTTGCCAAGGATTGGAAGCTGCAGATCTAAATTTCAGAGAGAGAAGGAAAATGACATGATATCTCTGAGGAAGAAGAAGCACTGTTTATTGCTCTGCTGACTACTGTATATGTACATGTACAGTATATATAATTAACCAACTCTAATTTTTGACTAGAGTTAAAACTAAGCCAACTTGAGTTACACTAATTCAACTCTATGTAAGTTAGTTACAGCTAATCTAACTAACTAATGAAGTCTAACCACCACAATCATCACTAGTCTCAACACTCCCCCTCAAGCTGTGGGGTATGAACAAATTTTCAACTCCCAACTTGCTAAGTAAAGAGTAGTGCTGGACTTTCCCTAGACCTTTAGTAAGTATATCTGCCAGTTGCAACTTGGTGTTAATATGATGAGTCTGAATAAGGCCTTGCTGCAATTTTTCTCGCACAAAATGGTAATCAATGTCAATGTGCTTTGTCCTCTCATGGAAGATGGGATTTGCAGCTATCTGAATGGCTGCTTTGCTGTCACAATGCAAGTGAATAGGCAGCCGAATCTGGACTCCCAACTCCTTGAATAGTCCTACTAACCATGACACTTCTGCCACTGTGGATGCCATGCTTCTAAACTCTGCTTCTGCTGAACTTCTGGAGACTGTATTTTGTTTCTTAGATTTCCACGATATCAAGGAATCTCCAAACTTGACCAGATACCCTGTGACTAATTTCCTAGACTGGGGACAAGCAGCCCAATCTGAGTCACAAAATGCAACCAAGCTTTCAGATTGCTGTGAAGACATCAATAGTCCCAATCCTGGTGCATATTTGATATATCTAATCACCCTCAATGCAACATCCATATGTGATCTTTTAGGTTTATGCATGAATTGACTGAGAACCTGGACAACATAGGCTATGTCAGGCCTTGTCATGGTTAAGTATAGCAACCTGCCTACTAACCTTTGATAAGGTTCAGGGTCAGGTAATACATTATCCTTCACTCCTGCCTTTGTAATGTCTTCAGGAACCAGAATAGCTTCATCAAATTCTGCTGTAGTCAGTCTATGATTGCATTCCAATGGAATCGATATTGGCTTACCTCCCCCTAGCCCAGAATCAGTTATCAAGTCTAGTGCATACTTTCTTTGATTCATCAAGATGCCAGTTTTACTACGAGCAAACTCTATGCCGAAGAAAAATCTGAGCTCCCCCAAATCTTTCATCTTGAACTTCTTCTGCAGATTTTCCCTAGCAGACTGGATTAGGCTAGGGTCATTTCCTGTGACTAGGAGGTCATCTACATAGATTAGAATAACCACCAAGGCTGACCCTCTATGTTGTGTGAACAAGGAGTAGTCAAAATGACTTTGAACAAACCCCAAATCTCTAAGAGCTTCTGTCAATTTCAAGTTCCATTGCCTTGAAGCCTGCTTCAGACCATAGAGTGATTTCTTTAGCTTGCAAACTTTGTTCTTGGACTCCCCCTTGATGTTGTACCCTTGTGGCAGCTGCATGTATACTTCTTCAAATAGATCACCTTGCAAGTAGGCATTGTGCACATCCATTTGGTAAATGTGTCAGTGTTTAGATGTTGCTACTGCTATTACTGATCTAACAATGACCATCTTGGCCACAGGTGAAAATGTCTCCTTATAGTCTAGGCCTTCCTTTTGACTGAAGCCCTTGGCTACAAGTCTAGCTTTGAACCTTTCCACTCTGCCATCAGCATGGTATTTTACTTTATATACCCATTTGCATCCTATAGGAGCTTTATGAGCAGGCAAATCAACAACTTCCCATGTGTTATTTTCTTCTAATGCTGTGACTTCTTCTTGCATGGCAGCCACCCATCTTGCATCTTTGGAAGCTTCATGATAATGCTTAGGCTCAACTATGGAGGATTGAGTTGACAAGGATCTAACATAAGAAGGAGATAATCTATCATAGCTCAGGTAGTCTGACATAGGATATGCACAACATGTGGATACAAAATCCTGCATCCATTTTGGTGGCCCTGCAGTTCTAGGTTGCTTTCTGACTGCAATTGGTAGAGCATCATTCATGTCCTGCAAATGAGAGGACTCAGGCTGCAGTTGTGGTACAACATCAGAAGCAATGTTGTCAACAACTGGTATAGGAGTAGGTAGAATATCTGATTCTTCAGGGACTGCTTCATTCCCTTGTCCTGCATCACTATCATGGTCTGTAGTGTGCTCAGCTCCTGAATCTTCACACAGTGTATCTAAAACATTTGGCATCTCATCTGGCTCAAGTGGTGGAAAGAATGGAGTAGGTGACAGCTTCATTTTGACTTAAAGGGAAATATATGTTCCTTAAAGACAACATCCCTACTAACAACAAACTGTTTAGATTGCAAATCATACAATTTGTAGCCCTTTTTGGTTGGAGTATATCCCATGAACACTGCAGGTAAAGCTCTGGCTGAGAACTTGTCCTTTCTTCTGACATTCACAGCATAGCATAGGCACCTAAACACCTTCAAATGGTCCAAAGAAGGTTCAGTATTGAACAGCTTTTCATATGGAGACTTACCCTTTAGAACTGTAGATGGTAGCCTGTTTATGATGTGCACTGCTGTAAGAACACACTCACCCCAGAATTTTAAAGGAATAGCAGCTTGAAACCTTAAAGCTCTTGCTACCTCCAGAATATATCTATGTCTCCTCTCCACAACACCATTCTGTTGTGGAGTATATACACATGTTGTTTGATGAATGATCCCCTGTGATTCTAAGAAGTGTCTCACATCTGAGTTGACAAATTCTGATCCATTGTCTGTTCTAATAGCTTTAATAGACCAATTGAACTGTGTATGAATCATGGAAATTAGTCCTTGCATCAACCAACAAGTTTCATCTTTGGTGTTCATCAGAAATAACCAAGTGCTTCTAGAGTAGTCATCAACAATAGTAAGAAAAAATCTTTTATTGTCATAGGTAGGTACCCTGTAAGACCCCATACATCTGCATGAAAAAGTTCAAATGGACACTTTGTTCTACTGGTACTAACAGGAAATGGCAATCTAGTTTGCCTAGCTAATGGGCAAACAGAACAATCAAAACATATAGTCTCTGATCCTTCCTTTGTAAAATGTTGCTTGAGCTTGCCAATTTTCTTAATAGCTTCCATAGGCATGTGTCCAAGTCTTTGATGCCAGATCCTCAGATTTATTGAGTTCTGCTTATTCTGTGTTGAAGTCTGCATAGCTGTGGTATTTACAGTTGGTGTAGGTGATTGCCTCTTATGGAGAAAGCTCCTAAGAATGTATAGTCCATTAGCTTCACTACCAATCCCCAACACCTTGCCAGTGTGGAGGTCCTGAAACACACATAGATCAGGAAAGAATGCAGCCAAGCATTGCAACTCCTTAGTAAGTTTGGAAACGGACAGCAGGTTATACTTAAAATGTGGAACATGAAGCACATCACTAATTCTACAATCTTTAAGAATATTAGCTGATCCTCTATGAGTGATTTTAGCTAGGTTTCCATTTGGTAAGTGAACTGAGCTACTACTGTCTAATGGAGTGATATTACTCAGCAAGTCAATAGTTGAAGTCATGTGATTTGAGGCTCCACTATCTATAATCCAGTCTCCCTGATTCAAAAAGGTCATTAGACAAGTGATATTACCTGACTCAAGATATGCTGCATTAGCTTTCACCTCGGTAGGCTTGCTATTTAGAAGTTGCAAAATCTGTTGGTACTGTTCTGGAGTGAAGGTTTGTGCAACAGGAGTTGGAATTGGCATGCATTCTGCAGGTGCAGTCTGTTCAACTGCTATGTTAGCTGCAGCTTGTGTGTTATATTTCTTCCTGAACTTGTTATCATTCGGATATCCCACTATTTTGTAGCAAATCTCCTTAGTATGTCCCTTCATTTTACAGAAATCACAGAAAAGGTTGTAATTCTTCCTTATCTTCTGCTGATTTCCAGCCCTATTAGCCATTAATGCTGTCATTTCAGCATTGTCCAAGCTAGCAGAAGCACTTGCCATAGTTCTTTGGCTCTCACGTTCCATTAACATAGAATATTCCTTGTTCACTGATGGTACTGGCACCATCATCAGGAGTTGACTACGAGCTTGCTCATAAGACTCATTAAGTCCCATCAGAAATTGCAGAAGCTTTTAACGCTCAATAAACTAAACAAAATCACGAGAATTTGCAGCATCTCGACCAGGAATTGGTGCTAAACTATCAAATTTTGCCAAAAGTACTCTCAATTTTGAGAAGTAAGTAGAAATTGAGCTAGTACCTTGCCTCGCTGTAGCAATTTCTCTATGGATCTGAAAAATCCTAGAGCAATCGACCTTATCGAAACGTTCCTTTAAATCATCCCAAAATTCACTAGCACTCGAGGAATACACCAAACCACTCAGAAATTCCGGTGAAACACAGTTCATCAACCAGGATAGGACAATCGCATTGCATCGTTCCCAGAGGTCAATGAGATTCGTACCGTAATTTTCCTTTTTGCATGTTCCGTTGATGAACCCTAGCTTGTTTCGACCTAAAATTGCAATCCGCATTGCTCGACTCCACACAGAGTAGTTTTCTGGTCCTTTCAATTTTAGTGAAACCAAAACTGCTCCTGAATTGTCGTTGGAATTCAGGTAGAGTGGATGATTATGACCTAGCTTCTCCAGTTCAGTGTTGTCAATGGTCGCCATTGTTGATCCTTCAAGTGATCTTCGTGAAATCGGAATTGAGGAAGGAACTAAGACCACACTAATGGTCGTGTGGCTCTGATACCATGAAGAAATCAACTACCATGGATACTTGCCATGGATTGGAAGCTGCAGATCTAAATTTCAGAGAGAGAAGGAAAATGGCGTGATATTTCTGAGGAAGAAGAAGCATTGTTTATTGCTCTGTTGACTACTGTATATGTACATGTACAGTATATATAATTAACTGTCACGACCCAATTCCCGAACCCGGTCGTGATGGCGCCTCTCGTAAAGACAAGGCCAGCCAGAACAACGCAAATACCTCATTTTAAACAATTAAATTAACATTAACAAATCTAATACATGTTTAGGATAGCCATAAATGCGGAAACAACAATAATAACAAGGGAAACCATCCCGACACAGCCCAAACCGGGGTGTCACAAGTCATGAGCTACTACAAAGTTTGCTATGACTCTACAGAGTATGAAATCCGATACAATAGTCCAAAGAAAAGATAAATGATAGAGGATAGGGGAGACAAGGGGCTGCGGACGTCAACAGCTACCTCGTAACTCCAAATCGCTGCCTGGTCTGGAAGGAATCGGCGCTCAGGTGTAGACTCTGCTATGCCTGAATCTGCACACATGGTGCAGGGAGTAATGTGAGTACTCCGACCCAGTGAGTAATAACAATAAATAATGGCTGAAAGCATGAAAACACATAAATGAACAAGGCAATTCTATATCGGGCAGTAAATCACTTAAAGTAGTAAAATCGTAAAGAATCAAATGAAATCTCATATTAAAAACAGGTAAATTAGGTAAAACAACAAGTAAATAGTGAGTAGTAATCTGCCCCTCGGGCTTAGTATCAATCGCTCAGCATAGTATCAGCCTCTCAGGCTCAGTATCAATCACTCAGCATAGTATCAGCCCCTCGGGCTCACTCTCAGTCACTCAGCATAGTATCAGCCCCTCGGGCTCACTCTCAGATCATATAGGTACCCGCGCTCACTGTGGGTGTGCAGACTCCGGAGGGGCCCCTTACGGCCCAAGCGCTATATCAAGCCACCTCGTGGCATCATCACTCGGCACTCGGCCTCACATCACTCGGCCTCCCATCACTCAAGCCACCTCGTGGCATATAAAGCATCTCATATCACTCATAATATCCTCACATATGGCCCTCGGCCTCACTCAGTCCAGATATCATCACAAGCCCCTTAGGCATCAGTAAAACAGTAGTGCTCAGCCCAAACAACATTGGAAATATCATTTAAAATCTTAGAATTCAAATTAAAAGTGGCTGAGTTTGTAAAACAATATTAATCAACAGGACTGAGTTCAAGTAATATATCAAAATAGTGAGGAACCGGTGATAAAAGTCCACGAAGGATTCAAGGAGTCGGCATGAAGCCCAAAATATGGCAATAAGCCCAAATCATGTTGATAACAAACACATTTCAGTCAAATACGGGGTAAAAATATCGATCGGGACGGACCAAGTCACAATCCCCAGTAGTAAACAACCCCGCGCTCGTCATTAAGCGCGTGTTTCACCTCAATATAGCACTACGTTGTGAAAATTCGAGATTTCAATCCCTCAGGACATCATTTACTATCATTACTCACCTCAAGTCGGTCAAATCTCTAGCTCGCTATGCCCTTGCCTCTCAAATCGGCCTCCTCGCGCGTCGAATCTAACCAAAACCACAACGAATACGTCACAATAGGCTAAGGGAACATAACCCAATCGAAAAGAATCGAAAAATAGCAAAAATCTCGAAATTGGCAAAACCCGAGCCCCGGGCCCACTTCTCGAGATTCAGAAAATTATACATCAACGGATTCCTTATCTCGCCGCGAGTCTATACATATCAAAAACTCCCAAATCCGAGCTCAAATGTCCCATCAAAACCCAATTTGAAATACCAAAACTCAAGCCCTAGTTCTTCCCCCTTTTTGATAAATTTTCATGAATTTCTAGGTTGATTCTACAATTAAATCATGTTTTCAGGCCATAGAACTCACCTCCAATCAATTCCAGTCGAAACCCTCTTCAATTCCCGTCCAAAAGCTCACAAGGATGCTCAAAAATGAAGGAAAAATAACTTAGCTTGCGGAACAAAAATGGAATTTTAAAACCCTTCTGCCCAGCACATTACCGCATCTGCGGTGAGCTTTCCGCTTCTGCGACTTCCGCTTCTGCGGAAATCTTTCGCTTCTGTGGAGCTTCATTTAATGCCCAGGACCGCTTCTGCGGTCAAAATCCGCACCTGCGGACTCCGCTTCTGTGGAAATTCCTCTATGACCAACATCCGCTTCTGCGACACCTTTGCCGCATCTGCGAGACCGCATCTACCGTCCCAATTCCGCAGATGCGAAAATACCAGAACCAGCAATTTCTGCAATATCACAAGTCCAAAATTCATCCCGATAGACATCCGAAATCACCCCAAGGCCCCCGGGACCTCAACCAAAAGTGCCAACCCATCCTAAAACATCGTTCAAACTTCCTCCAATCATCAAAACACCTCAAATAACACCAAAACCATCAAATTACATCGGATTCAAGCCTAAGTTCTTCTAAAACTTTCGAAACTCGCATTTGATCAAAAACCCTACCAAAACACCTCCGAATGACCTGAAATTTTGCACACACATCCAAATCACATAACGAAGCTACAACAACTCTCGGAATTCCATTCCGACCCTCGGATCAAAATCTTACCTATCAACCGGAATTCGCCAAAATACTAACTTCGCCAATTCAAGCCTAATTCTACACCGGACCTCCAAAATCACTTCCGATCACGCTCCTAAGTCACAAATCATCCCCCGAAGCTAACCGAATCACCGGAAATCACATCCGAGCCCTCTAACTCATAATTCAACATCCGGTTGACTTTTCCAAACCAAACCTTCCTTAAAGAGACTAAGTGTCTCATTACCTACCAAAACCTCTCCGAACCAACTCGATCACATAAGATACGGATAATGAAGCATAAAGAAGCTGAAAATGGGTGAAACGAAGCGGTAACTCACGTGACGATGGGTCAGGTCGTCACATCCTCCGAAACTAAAATAAACGCTCGTCCTCGAGCGGGTCAAGAAACATACCTGAAGCCTCAAACAGGTGAGGATATCGGCTCCGCATCTCCCGCTCGATCTCCCAAGTAGCCTCCTCCACGGGCCGACTTCTCCACTGCACTTTCACCGAAGCTATATCCTTTGATCTCAACTTTCGAACCTGACGACCCAAAATAGCCACTGGCTCCACATCATAGGTCAAATCATCATCCAACTGAACCGTGCTGAAGTCCAATACATGGGACGGATCCCCAACATACTTCCGGAGCATAGAAACATAAAATACCGGATGCACGCCTGACAAGCTGGGTGGCAAGGCAAGCATGTAGGCCACCTCTCCAATCCTCCTAAGTATCTCAAAAGGCCCAATAATCCGCGGACTCAACTTTCCTTTCTTTCCAAACCGCATGACACCCTTCATGGGCAAAACCTTCAGCAAGACCTTCTCACCGACCATATAAGACACATCTCGAACCTTCTGGTCCGCATAACTCTGCTGACGCGACTGTGCTGTACGAAGCCTCTCCTGAATCAGCTTCACCTTCTCTAAAGCATCCTGAACCAACTCTGTCCTCAATAGCCTAGCCTCGCCGGGCTCGAACCAACCAACTGGAGATCTACATCGCCTCCCATACAATGCCTCATACGGAGCCATCTGAATGCTTGACTGATAGCTGTTGTTGTAGGCAAACTCTGCAAGCGGCAAAAACTCATCCCAAGAACCTCAAAAATCAATAACATAGGAACGCAACATGTCCTCCAATATCTGAATCGTACGCTCGGACTGCCCGTCCATCTGAGGATGAAATGCTGTGCTCAACTCCACCTGTGTACCCAAGTCTCGCTGAAAAGTCCTCCAGAACTGAGAAGTAAACTGAGTACCTCTATCTGAGATAATAGACACTGGAACACCATGCAATCGAACAATCTCTCGGATAGAGATCACTGCCAGCCGCTCCGAAGAATAGGTAGTACATACCAGAATGAAGTGCGTGGACTTGGTCAGCTGATCCACAATCACCCATATCGAATCGAACTTCTTCAAAGTCCGAGGAAGACCACTCAAAAAATCCATAGTGACTCTCTCCCACTTCCACTCTGGAATAATCATCCGCTGAAGTACGCTACCCGGTCTCTGATGCTCATATTTCACCTGCTGACAGTTGAGACACCGAGCCACAATCCTACAATGTCTTTCTTCATTCTTCTTCACCAATAGTGCTGCTTCAAATCCTGATACATCTTCGCGGCACCCGGATGAATGGAATATCGCGAGCTATGGGCCTCCTCCAATATCAACTCCCGAAGCCCATCCACATTGGGCATGCAAATCCGGCCCTGCATCCTCAACACGCCATCATCACCGATGGTCACGTCTCTGGCATCATCATGCTGAACCCTGTCCTTAAGGACAAGCAAATGCGGATCATCATACTGGCGCTCTCTGATGCGATCATATAAGGAAGACCGAGAAACCACACAAGTCAACACCCGACTAGGCTCCGAAATATCTAGTCTCACTAACCAATTGGCCAAGGCCTGAACATCAACTGCAAAGGGCCTCTCCCCAACTGGAATGTATGCCAAACTCCCCATACTCACTGCCTTTCGGCTCAAAGCATCGGCCACTAAATTGGCCTTTCCCGAGTGATACAAAATGGTAATATCATAATCCTTAAGTAACTCTAGCCATCTACGCTGCCTCAAATTAAGATCCTTTTGCTTGAACAAATGCTGAAGACTGCGATGATCAGTGAATACCTCACAAGATACGCCATACAAGTAATGCCTCCAAATCTTCAATGCATGAACTATGGCAGCCAACTCCAAATCATGAACAGGGTAGTTCTTCTCGTAGGGCTTCAACTGACGAGAAGCATAAGCAATAACTCTACCCTCCTGCATCAATACACAACCAATCCCAACTCTAGAAGCATCGCAATATACCGTATATGAACATGAAGCTGACGGCAAAACCAATACTGGAGCTGTGGTCAAAGCTGTCTTGAGCTTCTGAAAGCTCTCCTCGCACTCATCCGACCATAAAAATGGAGCACCCTTCTGAGTCAACTTGGTCAAGGGCGATGCTATAGAGGAAAATCCCTGAACAAACCGGCGATAATAACCCGCCAAACCAAGGAAGCTACGAATCTCTGTGGCTGAGGACGGTCTAGGCCAACTCTGAACCGCCTCTATCTTCTTCGGATCGACCTGAATACCCTCGCTGGACACCACGTGTCCCAAGAAAGCTACTGAACTGAGCCAGAACTCACACTTGGAGAACTTTGCATAAAGCTTCTCCTCCCTCAGTCTTTGCAATACAACTCGCAAATGCTGCGCGTGCTCCTCCTGACTACGCGAGTACACCGGAATATCATCAATGAAAACAATAACGAACGAATCCAGATAAGGCCGAAATACGCTGTTCATCAAATGCATGAACGCTGCTGGGGCATTGGTCAGCCCAAAAGACATAAGAAGAAACTCATAGTGCCCATATCTAGTCCTGAAAGCAGTCTTAATAATATCTGAATCCCTGATCTTCAACTGGTGATAGCCCGAACGGAGATCAATCTTGGAGAACACCCTCGCTCCCTGAAGCTGGTCAAATAAATCATCAATGCGAGGCAGGGGATACTTGTTCTTCACTGTTACTTTGTTCAATTGCCTGTAGTCAATGCACATTCTCATGGTGCCATCCTTCTTCTTCACAAACAGAACCGGTGCACCCCACGGTGACACACTAGGCCGAATGAACCCCTTATCTAGGAGTTCCTGAAGCTGATCCTTCAATTCTTTCAACTCCGCTGGTGCCATACGATATGGCAGAATGGAAATGGGCTGAGTGCCCGGCACCAGGTCAATACCAAAATCAATATCCCTGTCCGGTGGCATGCCCGGCAGGTCTGCAGGAAATACATCGGGAAACTCCCTCACAACTGGAACACAATCAATGCTAGGATCAGCTCCAACATCCCTCACAAAAGCCAAATATGAAAGACAACCTTTCCCAACCATACGCTGGGCCTTTAAGAATGAAATCACTCTACTAGGAACATAATCAGTCACACCACGCCACTCGATCCTCGGTACACCCGGTATAGCCAAAGTGACTGTCTTAGCATGACAGTCTAGAATAGCATGACACGGAGATAACCATTCCATGCCCAAAATAACATCAAAGTCTACCATGCTCAATAATAATAGATCGACTCGGGTCTCCAGACCCCCAATAGTCACCAAACACGACCGGAACACATGGTCTACAATAATAGTATCGCCCACCGGGGTAGATACATGAACAGGTAAAGCAAGACACCCTCGGGACGTACCCAAATGATGAGCAAAATATGAGGACACAGAAGAATAGGTGGAACCGGGATCAAATAAGACCGAGGCATCTCTGTGGCAGACTGAAACAATACCTGTAATGACAGCATCTGAAGCAATGGCATCTGACCTGCCTGGAAGAGCATAAAAACGAGCCTGACCACCGCCTGATCGACCTCCACCTCTGGGGCGACCCCTGGCTGCCTGACCCTCACTCTTAGCTGGCTGGGCGGGTGCTAAAGAAACTGGACCAGAAGACGAGGGCTGACCCCTCCGCTGAGATGAGCTAGCAGCACGACGAGGACACTGCCTCCACATATGTCCAAACTCTCTGTACTCAAAACAACTCCGAGGTGCTGGAGAATGGGACTGAAGGGAACCCCCCGCGCCGGAGTGACTAGCTGACGCACTCGGCCTGGAACAGACGGGGCACGAGATGAACTCTGTGCTGGAAGAGCGCTGAGTGAAGGCTGGCCCTGCTGAGAACCATGATAACCACCACCTGAAGATGCCCCACGATACTCGGGACGGGCTGACTGAGCGGGTCTGAAAGAACGACCCCTACCATGCTGGAACTGGCCCCTCGAAGGAGCGCCACTGTAACTGCCAGAACCTCGAGGCCTCTTGGCCATCCTCTCCTCTCGATCCTGACGGCGAACCGCCTCAATCTCTCGAGCTATATCAACCACCTCCTCGAATGTAGCACCCAGTACTCTCTCTCTAGTCATAAGAACACAGAGATGGTAGTTAAGGCCATCAACAAATCTCCTGATACGCTCGCGATCAGTCGGAACCATCCAAACGACATGACGAGCCAGCTCTGAAAACCTCATCTCATACTGAGACACAGTCATATCTCCCTGCCGTAGCCATTCAAACTGCCTGCGCAGCTCCTCTCTGCGGGACTGCGGTACATACTTCTCCAAGAAGAGAGTGGAGAACTCCTGCCAAGTCAAAGGCGCTGCACCAGTCGGCCTACGCCTCTCATACGCCTCCCACCAAGTGAAGGAAGCCCCAGTAAACTAAAAGGTGGTGAATGCCACACCACTAGACTCAAGAATCCCTGCTGTACGGAGCATCCGCTGACACTTGTCGAGAAAACCCTGGGCATCCTCGCCCTCAGCACTACTGAATGTTGGAGGCTGGAGTCTACCAAACCTCTCAAGGCGACCCTACTCATCCTCAGGCATAGCTGGAACCCTGAACTCCTGCACTGGTGCATCTGGCTGAGTTGGCGGTGCCTCTAGAGTCAATATTCCCTGCACTACATGCTCAGGTGTGCGAGCAGCGGGGGTCTGATTGCCTCCCCCAGCCTGCGAAGTAGCTACTGCTGTGGTGGCTGAAACTGCCTGAGCCAGGCCGGTGCAAACTGTTAAAATCTGAGCCAAGGCCTCTTGAAGACCCGGAATCACGATGGGCACAGCCGGTGCCTGAACTGGTGCTGCTGAAGCCTGATCCTGAGCTGGGGCAACTGGTGGATCAACAGGCGCTGCCCCTGCTGCCCTGCCTCTACCACGACCACGACCGCGTCCACGACCTCTAGTGGCCTCAATGGGTGGTACCGGTGGTCGTCCGCCACGTCCGGTAGCTCGTGTCCTCACCATCTGTGAGAGAATAGAATAATAGAAGTTTAGTTCTCAGTTCGACAAAGCCGCACGACAAGAATTTCAAGAATGTGAAGTTTTCCTAAAGGTTCTGCAGCCTACCGAGGATAAGTACAGACGTCTCCGTACCGATCCACGAGACTCTACTAAACTAGCTCATGACTCGGGAGACCTAGTAACCTAGGCTCTGATACCAACTTGTCACGACCCAATTCCCGAACCCGGCCGTGATGGCGCCTCTCGTAAAGACAAGGCCAGCCAGAACAATGCAGATACCTCTTTTTAAACAATTAAATTAACGCTAACAAATCTAAAACATGTTTAGGATAGCCATAAATGCGGAAACAACAATAATAACCAGGGAAACCATCCCGACACAGCCCAAACCGGGATGTCACAAGTCATGAGCTACAACAGAGTTTGCTATGAGTCTATAGAGTATGAAATCCGATACAATAGTCCGAAGAAAACATAAACGATAGAGGATAGCGGAGACAAGGGGCTGCGGACGTCAACAGCTACCTCGTAACTCCAAATCGTTGCCTGGTCTGGAAGGAATCAGCGCTCAGGTGCGGACTCTGCTATGCCTGAATCTGCACACATGGTGCAGGGAGTAATGTGAGTACTCCGACCCAATGAGTAATAACAATAAATAATGGCTGAAAGCATGAAAACACATAAATGCACTAGGCAATTCTATATCAGGCAGTAAATCACTTAAAGCAGTAAAACCGTAAAGAATCAAATGAAATCTCCTTTTAAAAATAGGTAAATCAGGTAAAACAACAAGTAAATAGTGAGTAGTAATCTGCCCCTCGGGCCCAGTATCAATCGCTCAGAACAGTATCAGCCCCTCGGGCTTAGTATCAATCACTCAGCATAGTATCAGCCTCTCGGGCTCAGTATCAATCACTCAGTATAGTATCAGCCCCTCGGGCTCACTCTCAGTCACTCAGCATAGTATCAGCCCCTCGGGCTCACTCTCAGATCATATGGGTACCCGCGCTCACTGTGGGTGTGCAGACTCCGGAGGGGCCCCTTACGGCCCAACCGCTATATCAAGCCACCTCGTGGCATCATCACTCGGCACTCGGCCTCACATCACTCGGCCTCCCATCACTCAAGCCACCTCGTGGCATATAAAGCATCTCATATCACTCAGCATATCCTCACATATGGCCCTCGGCCTCACTCAGTCCAGATATCATCACAAGCCCCTTGGGCATCAGTAAAACAGTAGTGCTCAGCCCAAACAACATTGGAAATATCATTTAAAATCTCAGAATTCAAATTAAAAGTTGCTGAGTTTGTAAAACAGTATTAATCAACAGGACTGAGTTTAAGTAATATATCAAAATAGTGAGAAAACGGTGATACAAGTCCACGAAGGATTCAAGAAGTCGGCATGAAGCCCAAAATATGGCAATAGGCCCAAATCATGTTGATAACAAACACATTTCAGTCAAATACGCGGTAAAAATATCGATCGGGAGGGACCAAGTCACAATCCCCAGTAGTAGACAACCCCGCGCTCGTCATTAAGCGCGTGTTTCACCTCAATATAGCACTACGTTGTGCAAATCCGGGATTTTAAACCCTCAGGACATCATTTACTATCATTATTCACCTCAAGCCGGTCAAATCTCTAGTTCGCTATGCCCTTGTGTCTCAAATCGGCCTCCTCACGCGTCGAATCTGACCAAAACCACAACGAATACGTCACAATATGCTAAGGGAACATAACCCAATCGAAAAGAATCGAAAAATAGCAAAAATCTCAAAATTGGCAAAACCCGAGCCCCGGGCCCACTTCTCGAGATTCAGAAAATTATACATCAACGGATTCCTTATCTCGCCGCGAGTCTATACATATCAAAAACTCCCAAATCCGAGCTCAAATGTCCCATCAAAATCCAATTTGAAATATCAAAACTCAAGCCCTAGTTTTTTCTCCTTTTTGATAAATTTTCATGAATTTCTATGTTGATTCTACAATTAAATCATGTTTTTAGACCATGGAACTCACCTCCAATCAATCCCAGTCGAAACACTCTTCAATTCCCGTCCAAAAGCTCTCAAGGATGCTCAAAAATGGAGGAAAAATAACTTAGCTCGCGGAACAAAAATGGAATTTTAAAACCCTTCTGCCCAGCACATTACCGCATCTGCGGTGAGCTTTCCGCTTCTGTGGAGCTTCACTTAATGCCCAGGACCGCTTCTGCGGTCAAAATCCGCACCTGCGGACTCCACTTCTGCGGACAACTATCCGCTTCTATGGAAATTCCTCTATGACCAACATCCGCTTCTGCGACGCCTTTGCCGCATCTGCGGTCCCAATTCTGCAGATGCGGAAATACCAGAACAAGCAATTTCTGCAATATCACAAGTCCAAAATTCATCCGATAGCCATCCGAAATAACCCCGAGGCCCCCGGGACCTCAACCAAAAGTGCCAACCCATCCTAAAACATCATTGAAACTTGCTCCAATCATCAAAACACCTCAAACAACACCAAAAATATCAAATTACATCGGATTCAAGCCTAAGTTCTTCTAAAACTTCCGAAACTCGCATTTGATCCAAAACCCAACCAAAACACCTCCGAATGACCTGAAATTTTGTACACACATCCCAAATCACCTAACGAAGCTACAACAACTCTCGGAATTCCATTCCGACCCTCGGATCAAAATCTCACCTATCAACCGGAACTCGCCAAAATACTAACTTCGCCAATTCAAGCCTAATTCTACACTGGACCTCCAAAATCACTTCCGATCACGCTCCTAAGTCACAAATGATCCCCCGAAGCTAACCAAATCACTGGAAATCACATCCGAGCCCTCTAACTCATAAGTGAACATCCGGTTGACTTTTCCAAACCAAACCTTCCCTAAAGAGACTAAGTATCTAATTACCTACCAAAACCTCTCCGAACCAACTCGATCACATAAGATACGGATAATGAAGCATAAAGAAGCTGAAAATGGGGGAAACGAAGCGGTAACTCACGTGACGACGGGTCAGCTTGTCACATTAACCAACTCTAATGTTTGACTAGAGTTAAAACTAAGCTAACTTGAGTTACACTAACTCAACTCTAAGTAAGTTAGTTACAGCTAATCTAACTAACTAATGAAGTCTAACCACCACAATCATCACTAGTCTCAACATTAATGAATAAGTGTTGTTAACTAATCTTTGCAAATGAAAGTACGTTTTGTTTGTAAGCTTTGGGCCCAAATAAGTGCTCGAAACTGCTCACATTATAGTTGGATAAGACGGGCATTTTATACTAAGGAATTTTTACCTCCTATAGCAAAGGTTGATACCCTATTTATTTTAAATAAAAATTTCTCTATAATATAATGTTCCAACCTCTTTGGAATTTTTTTTTCTTTTATTTGAAAAAAAGAAAAGAAAAGGAAGAGATCATCGAGAGGGACATCTTCAATAATGTAATAAAGTATTAAGAGTGTGAGCTAACCCTGTGGGGGCTCTTCTTTTGTTTTATCTTTTTCCTTTTTAATTTAATGTGCATAGCCTCTTCTCTTTATTGCTTATTTCCACAAGTAGTTAAGACGCAAATTCTGCTTAATAGCAGGGGTGTCAATAGTTTGGTTCGGTCCATTATTTTATGAAATTTATACTATATTATTTTTTTGGTTGTTTTATTTATATAATTAAAGTTAAAATTGTCGATACTGTTCCAATCATCTCGATTTCTCTTTACTATCAATACGATTCGGTTAATATTATCGAGGAAACCTAAAAGGAAAATGGGAGAACTAGATGAAAACAAAAGAAATGAATTAAAAGAGCTGCAATTGATGTATAAATGCCAAGTAGTTGTGTCAATCTGGAATACCAAAAAGAAAAAAGATATTGTCAAGAATTAGTAGGCCTATAATCAATGAGTGAAAAGTTGAGAAATGGATGTGACAGAGACTATAATGCTAAACAAGGAATGCATTATAATTTATAAAGTATAGTGCTTAATAATGTTTTAAACAACTGGTCCAAAATCATTTATTTGTTCATTCGTTCCAAGTTCTTTCCAAGAAAATACGGACAAATAGGTGTACCACTAGCACATAAATACATAGTACTGCATTGCTTATTAGTGCTCACTACACCATAATGTATTTATAGCCACAAAATAAAACGTAGCTAATTATGAAAATGTCCGTGGCTAAACACTTTAGCCACAATATTTTTTTCCGTAGCATTCGTAGCAAAATGTAGCGTAGCTAATAGTTTGCTACAGACTTTACATGGTCCGTGGCTAAGGATTAATACTTATTACTACGAAATTTTGTGTTGTAGCTATATTTATAGAAATATAATTTTATACTTTTGCCATGACTAATACATTTATAGCAAAAGATTTTATACTCTTGCCACGATAAATAACTCTGTGGCTATCTTCATATGATAGCCACAAAGTATTGTAGTGTGGCAAAAGATCTAAATTTATTTGCCACAAAAATTTAGATAAGTAACTACTTTCGTATATTAGTCTGTGGCGGAAGCATTTTTTTTAGCTACGACCTAAAAGTTCCATGGCTACTATATTATTTTTATTACATTTTAATTTTTTGACAAATAAAATAATTTATTATGGTGACTAAATTTTCTCTCACAAATCCCCTGTTTCTTAGCTATTTGATTTTGTCTAAAATTTTGTAATTATTTTATGATCGTGCATATTATATTAAAACTAATAACATATTAAGCATGAGAAATAAATTATTCTGCACTAACTAACATTTAAAAAGTTTCACCAAATAAATTTCAAAATACACATTTGTACTAATCAATTAATAGCATCTGCAATACATAAGTCTTGTACAATAATAAAAAATTGAAGGAAAAACTAGCCAATGTGAGGCTTGATTATAACATAGATGAGAAATAATGTACAAAATTTTGCAATGAACATAAGTATTTGCTTGATGATTCATGTCGCCACCTTCATCGCACCCCATTGATCTTCATGCATCTAAGAATATATGAAGCGCTCTCACTAGACTGAAATTGTGACGACCCAAAGGGGTCATCACCGGACTTCTTCCTATTTCCGTGCTTCCGAGGCCTTGAAAACCTCGCTTTTAGTTGCCTCGATTTGCGTGTGCAGTCCGGGCGCGAAGCCGGAAAGCTTTTATGTTGAAATATGTGAACTTTGTGAAAAATTTGAAGAATTTTGATATTAATATTGCTAAAGTTGACTTTGGTCAACATTTTTGGTAAACGGTCCCAGACCCGTGATTTGGCGATCTCGGAGGGTCCGTAGAAAAATATGAGACTCGGGCATATGCCCGGAGTCGAATTTCGAGGTCGAGAGCCCGAGAAATGAATTTTTCTGTGAAATTGTTTTTCTGAAATTCTTAAGGAAAATGGAAATAAAAATTGATTAAAAGACCATGGTATCGGGCTCGTATTTTGGTTTCGACGCCCGGTACAAGTCTTAAATAGGTGTTAAGCGCTTTCTGTAAAGTTTGGTCGAAATCGGATGTCATTTGACGTGTTTCGGACCTAAATATCTAAAGTTAGAAGTTTAAGAAGTTTGAAATGAAAATGATGATTTTGAGGCTTGATTCATGGATTTTGATGTTATTTTGGCGATTTGATCGCTCGAGTAAGTTCGTAGGATGTTATTGAGTTAGTGTGTGTGATTGGTTAGGAGCCCCGAGGGCTCGGGAGTGAATTGGAGGTGGTTCGGGGTGATTTTACACTTAGAAATATAGCAGGTTTTCCTTCAGCTGTTGCAGGCCAGGTTTGTTCTTCGCGTTCACGGTCGCCCTTACACGATCGCGATGCTGGCCGGGTCCCCTTCTTCGCGTTCGCGAACCTATTCCCGCGTTCGCGTAGCTTTAGTTCCACCTTCTTCGCGTTCGCGAACTAATTCACGCGTTCGCGTAGTTAATTTCCCTGGACCCCCCAGTCTTTCTCTTCGCGTTCGCAGCCTCCTCATCGCGAACACGACGGTCTGTTGAATTAACCCTTCGCGAACACGGCTCCTTTCCCGCGAACGTGAAGGGCATTTTTGCCCAGTTAATTTTAAAAGCTCAAAACAGACCCATTACGGGATTTTTCCCATTTCTTCATAAAACTTGTCTTCTCCAAGCTCTAGGGGCGATTTTTGAAGCTCTTCTTCACCAAAGTCTTTGGGTAAGTAATTTCCCACCTAATTCCTTCACTCTTCTTCATTAATTACTGAATTCCTAGACCTAAATTATGAAATCAAAGTAGAAATTAAGGGTTTTGGGTAGAGCTAGGGTTTTGGGGATTTTGGGTGATTCAACCTCAATTTGGGGTCGAATCTTGAAATAAATTGTATATTTGAACTCGTGGGGTTATGGGTGATTGGGTTTTGGTCGGAGCCTCGTGTTTGGACCATGTGGGACAGGTGTCGAATTTTGGTATTTTTGGAAGAATGATGGGAATTTCATTTCTAGGCTATGAGATTATGTTTTTGAGCCCTTATTGATATTATTGAACTAATTATGACTAGATACCATTATTTCGGAGTCGGATTGTAGAGGAAAGGCGGTATTTGAGGGTTGATTGCTATTCTTTGGACCGAGGTAAGTGTTTGTTCTAACTTTGGCTTGAGGGAATAGGATTAGGATGTTATTTGCTACTTGCTAAATATGGAGTATGGTGTATAGGCATGGTGACGGTTGTCTATGCACCGGAGTCTAACATGACCGTGAGTCTTAATTGCTTGTAATTCGAATGATGTGACACAATTTCCCTGTTTACTCGATAAATTTCATATAATGTGAACGGTTGAGGAAGAATTGTGATTGGTATATTTTGGAGCGTTGGCTCGAACAAGAATGTGATAGTGGAGAAAGAAGTGATTTAAAAGAGGATGTGTTGTGATTATTCTCTTGCCGGGACGTGTAGACTATTATTATGTACTCTCCCTAGCCAGGGTATTTGGGCTGTTAGCTGTACCCTTGCCGGGTTAAAGTGTTATGTTGTCGAATTTCCCTAATGGGGCCTTCTTTACAAAGTCAGATATTTTGAACTATAGTATGTGATCGTGTGGCACGCCGTCCACTTATATACTATAATATGGGATCGTGTGGCACGCCGTCCACTTATATACTATAATATGGGATCGTGTGGCACGCCGACCACCATATATGTTATGAAATGGGATCGTGTGGCACGCCGTCCACTTATATACTATAATATGGGATCGTGTGGCACACCGACCACTATATATGTTATGAAATGAGATCGTGTGGCACGCCGACCACTTATGTATTATAATATGGGATCGTGTGGCACGCCGTCCACTATATATATATATCATGGAATCCCGGAGTACTTCTGCTGTTATTTCTAATAATTCGTCTTCATTTGTTATCCCCGAGCATGCCCCCTTCCCAGCTTTACTTGATATCTTCTGTTATTATTTCTGTTGCTCCTGTATATGTATATATATCTGCACATGTTGTTTTTGGTAGGTCCTGTCTAGCCTCGTCACTACTTCGTCGGGGTTAGGCCAAGCACTTACCAGCACATGGGGTCGGTTGTGCTGATGCTACACTCTGTGCATTTTTGTGCACAGATCAGGGAGCAGCTTTTGGACCGCAGCAGTAGGATTTCCGGGAGCTATCTTCAGTCCAGGGACTGACGAGGTAGCCTAGCGGGCGTTCGCAGGCCGAAGTCCCTTCTATGTTTTAGTTTGTTTACCTTGTATCGAACAAACACTATGTATTTCCTTTCAGACTTGTTTTTAGCATTCTATAGTAGTCCGTGAGCTAGCGACACCAGACTCTGGGTAGAACTATGTTTCAAACTTCCGCATTTTTGGTTTTCAGTTGTATTAATCTAAAATCTTCCGCTTATTTATTGTTCTCGTTTATTGTATTGTTTGAATGAAATCAGTAAAAAAATATTTTAAATGTTTGGCTTGCCTAGCTCCGATAGTAGGCGCCATCACGGCTCCCGATGGTGGAAAATCCGGGTCGTGACAGAAATATTGAAATAACATGATCTTGTGAGAAACTTATATTTAAATTATCAAAACATATAAAGATGCAATTGCAGTTAGTAATTAAAAATATTCATTGAATCATGGAATAAGAAAAAAAAAACTTAGCAATGAATCAGGTGAAAAAAGATATAAAGTTTTTTCCAACACAGAAGACAAATGAGAAAGCATTTAAATAAACATCATAAATTTGAGGAGATGAAAAAAAGAAGTAAAACTTACAATTTTGCATTAGAAGGGATTGAAATTTCTCAAAGGCACATTTTTCTTGAGTATTCTGTAAATAAAAAACGAAGCAGAAACTCAAGTTATGTAAGGCACAAAACCTACCAAATCTTCAAAATCGCACTCATTACTTATAAAATATAAGGCATAATATCGATCAAATTGCTGGAATAACTCGTAAATTGAAGTTAAAAATCCAAACCAAGTAAATGTGAAGAGATTCAAAAACCCTACAATATAGAGACATGAACTTACTTAAAAAGAGACAAACCAACAAATTAAATTTCTGTCAAATAGAGAAGCAGTAAACATACCATCTTGTTCTTCTTTGTCTTTCTCGCAGCCTTAAGTTAACGCCGACTATGGAAGAAAGACGTAAGAAAATGGGAAGGGAGAGTGGCGGCTGAGGGAGGAAGTTTAGGTTTAGGTTTTAGATTTACTTGTCGTACTTCTTATATAAGTTGTGTTAGTTTACTTCTAATACAAGTGCCATAGGTACAACACACAAGAAAAAATACAAATGCCATTAATGCAAATAAAAGTAAGAAATATACCTATAGTAAACCAAAAATAAATAAATATAATACATTTAATTAAAATAAAAAAATCAACTATTTGTATGAAATAAAGATATTCCAAAATTTATTTTACTTTATAGCTTTTTTCATCCTATATAATATTGTTAGTTTTGTTATACGTTCATATTTCAATAATATTAGCTTCTTAAATTTTTGTGTTAAGTTAGATTTATGATAATTATTAAGTTATTAAAACAATATTAGATTATTAAATCAATAAATTTTATACTTATCCAAATTAAATATAACTAGCAATCAATGTAGAAATATACAAGCAACAAAGCAGGGTTGTGGTGGAGTGGTAAGTACTTCTTCATCATTAACTAGATGTCTAGAGTTCGAGCCCTGGGTATGGAGTCGCCTTTGTTAGGGAGCGCTTTACCCCCCCATGTGGGACTT